>NC_059293.1:19961294-19963794 GCF_017591435.1 Portunus trituberculatus | reverse complement strand
TTGTCGAGGTGTGTGTATGTGTACGTGTGTGCGTGTGGTGCATGATTCACTCACCGTCCTTTAGTTACATGGACATTTTTCTATATTTTTTTTCATTCTCGATTTCGAAAAAATATCTAAGCGTAATTTTTCTGCATCTGTCTGTACATTAATTTGTGCTGAGGTTTCACACTCTCTTCGTGCACATCTCCGTCGCTTATTCACCCTTAACTCCTTGACTACCAGGACGCGTTTCCATATTCATTCTGGTTACTATTTGGTGATTTTATACAGCTACAGAAACTCATGTGGGGGATTGAAATAGTAAAGACTTTGACCATAAATCTTCTCACCTCCATAGACCCTTTCTAATGTCAATTAAATGGTCTAATCGTACACAAATAAAGTAAAAATGTGCCCCAGTATTGAAAAGGTTAATCTCTCCAGTACCAGAAAGCATTTATATATTCATTCTGGTTATTAATTACCTATATTATACAGCTTCAGAAACATATTTTGGTATTAGAATAGTAAAGATCTCCATAGACCTTTCCTCATGCAAATAAAATCGTCTAATCATACCTAGAAATCAAGATAAAAATGTGTCTCGGTGATTGGGGTTAATAACTACTATAGAAAAGTTCCCAAGGTCGCTTCGTAACGTGTGATGTATTCAGGGCGACTCCCACGCTTGGCGGCACCACATAAACAACTTCACTTGGTTTTGAAAGGGGGGCGATAAATAATTATGCTCTTCATCTCACAATCTCTTATTCTCTGACTGGGTCCAATTCCATCTCCGCATGAATCCCGCCACTGCCTCATCCTGTTATGCTTAATAGCACGATAAGGCAAGTTTATCTGGCAGTGTTTCATCTCGGAGCATAAACGACTCTGGATATTTTCTGTTATTTGGGGCAATCTTTCCACCCGTCCACTCTAATCCATATACCATTTCCTAGCTACGTTATTCCTTCAGCTTTGTGTCTCAGTGGCACAGTCTCAAAATCTTTCTCACATTCAAAGCAAATGTTTATCTTATTTTCTTATATATTTGATGATCTATATAGCATTGCATTGTCCTATCTTCCTTTTACACGGTATTGCGATGGGAGAGTCTGAAACAATCTATGTGAAGTTATCCTCCCATTAAAACGCTGGAAAAAAAGGGTCACCATCGTATTTACTAATGTGATTCAATCTGCACTGTTTTGTTGGGACGGAATGGCCTTACACGATGTACTATAATGGAAGTATTTCTTTCTCTCTCTCTCTCTCTCTCTCTCTCTCTCTCTCTCTCTCTCTCTCTCTCTCTCTCTCTCTCTCTCTCTCTCTCTCTTGTTACCAACGAAATAACGAAATTAGATAACATATATAAGATTCATATGTGCATACTTATCAGGCGGATAAAAACAGACAGACAGACGAAGAACAGACAACAGAGATAAGATATGGATGAAGGATTCCGATGAACTTGATCACGCAGGTCACGGCTCACCACCATAAAGAAGATCCTCCTGCTCTTCTTCCTCCTCATCTTCTTCTTCTTCTTCCTCCTCCTCCTCCTCCTCCTCCTCCTCCTCCTCCTCCTCCTTTCCTCCTACTCCTCCTCCAGTAGAGAATAAAGCAGGAGAGGGAGGCGCCACTCGTCCTGGGACACCGCGACGCCACAAAGGTGATCCGATCCAACTTGAAAACAACATAACATATTCGTCAGGCGACAACCTCCACAAACCAACCCCTAAGAGACCTCAGCCTTCTTCCCCCTCTTACCTCACCTCCCATAACCTCCCCAACACTAACCTGACCCCTACCCCCCTTTGACCTGCCCTCACCTTAACCTAACTAAATCTACTATTCAAACATATAATACCATCTCTATATTTCTCGAACACTGATTTTATCCTAATGTAATTTGATTTAATTTCTACTTATCCTAACCTAATCTAGCCTAACCTGACCTAACCTAACCTGAAGCAAAACTAACCTAATCTATTGAAATATCCTACCACCTCCTGAACTCTCTTTCTGCTTATCCTAACCTTAAACTAACCTAACCTCACTTTTCCTGTCCTATGATCAAACACAGACATCACGCCTTCCTTTATTCGCCTCCTTGAGACCAACGTCCGTATTCAGAAACGCTTAGCTCGCTTACCACGAGTATCTTCCAAGGCCACAGAGATGATTAGCGGGGCTTTTAAGAGTATTTCTCTAATTAATTACGTAGAAATCTTATCAATCTGCCTCTAGATCCATGAAAACGCCTTAAAAATCTCATATAAACTTAAATAAAGCCGTTTAAAACAGTGGAGGTGAAGCATAGAAGTCTTTGAGAATACGAACCCAAACCTTCACCGTCTTGTCTCACCTTATTAACCTAACCTAACGTAAGAGATCCCACGTTCCTTTCCCTCCCTTTCTCGAGCCAGGAGCGTGGGTGACGTCGCGCGGAGGAGACCCAAATGGAAACAAAGTAGGGAAAATATTCATGAAAAGGGGCCCAAAAAGTAACAGTGAA
>NC_059293.1:19946294-19958794 GCF_017591435.1 Portunus trituberculatus | reverse complement strand
TAGAATGATGAATACAATAAAGACTAACAAACAAACGAGTGTCAGTGACGGGGAAGGAGGAACGAAGGAAAGAAAGAGGGAAGGAAAAGCTGGGAGAAAATTCATCATCCACAAAACATTCGCAGGCCAAAATTTCGCCTAGCCAGTGACCATTAAGTGCTCCAACACAAAGGAACTCGTGTTGGCGCCTAATTTCTCCTTGACAGGTAGGTGACTCGGAGCCTTTGTGGTCAGGCAGGCACAAAACCTTCCCCCTTCCCTCCTGACCACGCAGCGGGGAGTGAAGGAGTGAGGGAGAGGAGGAAAGGGAGGGAGAGGAGGAGGGAGGCCAAGGGAGGAATAGTAATGTAAGGTAAGGCAAGAAAAATCGTGGATAAATTGGGAGGGTCTCGTTTTCCGCCTTCCCTTTCGCCGTTTTAGGAGAGCTAGAGTGTGGAGAGAAATAGTGAATTAATTAATATATAGAAGTATATGCGAGGGCGGGAGGGAAGGAGGGATATTGTTAAGTAAAGTGTGAAGACAGTAAAAAAAATAACAAAAGAGATGGCTTGAATAAATAAACTCATCATAAAGTATAGAGCAGTGTAGCGTTATTTAAAGATGATGAGAGGGATAACAAAGCGGACAAAAGAATACAAAGAACATTAACATACAACGCAATTACGGAAACATAAACAGCTCATGAAGATAATGGTTAACCTCTTCACTCCATGACACGTTTCCATGTTCATTCTGCTTAATATTTGGTGATCTTATACAGTTTCAGAAACATATGTGGGGATTAAAACAGTGAAGACTCTAGCCATTAATCTTCTGATCTCCATAGACCCTTCCCAATGCAAGTAAAATCGTCTAATCATACTCAAAACTCATGGTAAAAATGCGCTCCAGTACTAAAGGGGTTAATGAAGGCATGCCACTCTAGCAAGACACCCTTAAACAACATGGAAGCCAGCAAGAGACAAACGGCCAAGTTCAGAAACGCCTTGTTCTCTCACTACGACAATTTTCCAAGAGACGACTAGCAGGTTTTTCAAGACATGTTTTCCTTATGATAAACAAGAAATCTTGCCAATCCATCACCAAAACCATAAAAAAATATCCTTAATAACATGAGCATCATTAACTAAATTCTTTGGAAAGTAGTGATGGTGAGAGAGAAAAGCGCTTCTGAATACGAGCGAGAATTCCAAAGTCCTTCCTCACACTGCCTTGTACACACTGAACCCTGAATCTGATCTCAGCCAACTTCTTCACCCGTCGCTGCTGCCGCCTACCACATCCCAGCGGCAGCCTTAAGACGCCCTGCCGCTAAGATCTAACACAAACGCCCACTGACAGCAGGGAGTGTGGGTCAGAGGCGCCACCTGCCGGTCTGTACCTTCCCCGCTGCTTCTCTCTCCCTTGGTACTGTACTGGGTCGAAAAATCTATACAATTAATCAGCATTACTGTCTGTCCCTCGCCCCGTCTGGCATCGAAACCCAGGCTAACACTGCCAATAAGTCTCTTTTTACTGTTTTTTTTTTTTTTTAAGCTCTCATTCAGTGAAGCTTTTGAATATTTGACCATTTTCATGTGATGAATGTGTGTGTGTGTGTGTGTGTGTGTGTGTGTGTGTGTGTGTGTGTGTGTGTGTGTGTGTGTGTGTGTGTTCAACTGTTGAATACAATACTGGATGGCTATTCAAGCAAGATATGCATGAATTTGCAATCGTGATGGGAAGTATACTGAGATTGTTAGCTTGATTAAAAGAGCGTTGGACTAAAATTTGGCTCCATACACACATACATATGCAAGAGAGAGAGAGAGAGAGAGAGAGAGAGAGAGGGGGGGGGCGCAGGCAGAGAGACAGAGCGCACAGACAAACAGACACACACACAAACAGACATACAGAGAGACAAACAGCCAAATAGATAACTAAGCTGCAAAAAATTAAGATATACCAGCAAATACAACAGGATATTGCCTCTATCTATGACATGCCTACCCATACATCCATTAATTATCATCTCTATAGTAGTAAGCCCCATTCTAGAGCCTATTTCTCCTTCCCTCATACTTCAATACTAAGACAAGTAACACATTGCCCATTATCGTAACTTCCCACCACATAATTACAGGGCCATTACATGTTACTCTTAACTCATAATAGTATTGACGACCAGGAGTTATAGCCCTACTTCGGGAGCCTTCAGGGACGCAGGGAGGGTCAGAAATATCCCCAGGGTCGAACCGCTCGCTAAATGACAAATTGCTGTAATGTCAAGATTACTAACGATTATTACCTTCATCCTTCCCCTCACCTCATGCAATATTCCTGGACTGGATTCAGATTTGCCCTCAGCGTTGCTTCTTCAAAGGCTCACACGAAACCCAATCCAGCTTATATTCCTACTTTTCGTTGTGAATTATACGTCTGCTGATTCAGGCTCGAGGTAAATGTGGTGAATGGTTGGCTTGCTTGACTACAGCTCTCAGTGTCACGGATATGTCATAAAGTTCAGATGTAGAGTTTGCTTAAGACTCGTATTTTTTTCTCCATAAGTTCTTTATATATATATATATATGAGGTTTCATTCTTATCACCTACATCTGTCTCGACTTCCTATACTCTTAGTGCCACAGGTGACTAACGATGAAGCTCACAGCAGAGTTATGTTTGTGTCACCTTTTCATTCCTTTCCTCACCCGGTACTTACCTTTCTTTTTTACAGCTTTTCTTATTTGACACCATTCATCACCAGTATTGCCACTTTTTTATCATTACCACGAAACACTGACGATATTTTCTTTCATAACTTTACATAGATTTTCGCGTCAATTACGTGCCAATAAATTAGCATCACGGTGTATTAGAATGAGGAAAGACTGGCAATTTATTATTTTTCTAACAGTGTGGTGAATAAAGCATAATTTCTCTCCATAGTGACCAGACACAATAGCAGGCAGGCAGGCAGGCAGGCAGGCAGGCAGACAGACAGACAGACAGACAGACAGACAGACAGACAGACAGACAGACAGACAGACAGACAGACAGACAGACAGACAGACAGACAGACAGGCAGGCAAGCAGGCAGGCAGACAGGCAGGCAGGTAAGCTGGCAGGCAGATAGACAGGCAGGTAGGCAGGCAGGTAGGTAGGCAGGTAGGTAGGCACGTAGGCAGACAGGCAGGCAGGTAAGCAGGCCGGTAGGTAGGCAGGCAGGCAGGCAGGTAGGCAGGTAGGCAGACAGGTAGGCAGACAGACAGGCAGGTAAGCAGGCAGGTAGGCAGACAGGTAGGCAGGTAAGCAGGCAGGTAGGCAGGCAGGCAGACAGGCAGGCAGACAGGCAGGGAGACAGGCAGGCAGGTAGGCGGGCAGGTAGGCAGGCACTCACTGCATACACTGATCTAACATTCCTAATCTTGTCCCTGACTTTTAACCTTTCTGTTTATTCAGTTTGCTCCCTTCCCCGATCACGACCTATTTTCGTATTCTGCTCTATCGCTCCTTTAAAGCCTTTAGACCCTCCAAAGCGTAGGTGATACTGCCATTATGCCTCGAGAATTGGGAAGCCTCACAGGCAATATTTCTTCGATTCCCCGTGGAATGACTACTGTTTGCGTGTCAGCGAACCATTTGTCTGAAGCGAACGCATTACGGGGGTGATTGTCTCTGGCACGGGGGAAGGTGCGTTTATTCCTTTCTCCACCACCAGAACTAAACATCCTTGGACTGTTTCTCCTCACGCTCTTCAAAACGCACAGCAGTTCTTAAGCCACTGATGCCTTCCCTGAGACTACAGAAATCATATATATTGTTCAATATACTGCGAGGTGTATTCAATATTTATCACACCGAATATCTCTAAATCGATTCATACTGTAAACAAATGTATAAATCGTCTGTTGCAATCCACGTTATGATCTTGAGCGTGTGTGTTTTGTTTTTATGTCAAAATTTCCTATTTGGCAAGATTTCTTTCATATCCTCCCCGTTTTCTTTCCGCCACGATTTTTCAAGAGAAGTAAGGACAGACTTTGTGAACTCAAGTCTATATTGAATTCCTGTCTCACCGGGTACTGTAGGAAGAGACAATATTGGGCAAAGGGAGGTAAGCAAAAAAAGGATACAAAAAGACAGAAAACAATAAAGATTGAGACCATTCCAATAGCGAAATGTTTATAAAAAAAAAAAAAAGAACAGTCACAGTTCAATACACAAGGCCAGTTAGTACCATGAAGGAAAAAAATGTAGAGAGGGGAGAGAGGGAAACAATTGATAGAACACAAAGAACGAACAAACAGCAAGCAGATTTGTTAGAATTTACAAGAATGTTTGAAAAAGTAAAGAAAACGTTAAAGGAAGACAAAAAATTCTCTAAGCAAAAAAAATGAAGCAAAATTAAAGAAGAAAAAAAGATTTCCAAAGATGCATTTCCTAATAAAGACTAAAAGGAAGAAAAATAGCAAGAAAAGAGAGATAAAAGTGGAATTAAGAAAAAATAGAGATAAAGATGGATAAAAGTGAAGACTGAAGAGTGTAATGAGTCGAATGAAGAGAAACATTCACATTCCCCTCTTCTTCCTTACCTCATTATTAATGTTTTAATATCATGTTAAAGGCATATCCTCCCATCTTGCCTGACAGCCTTCTCACTCACTCTCCTCCTCTTTCTTTTTTTTATTTCAAGATTATTACTATTTCCACTTCTCATTTACTCCCAAAGTCTTCGCCAGTTCTTTCATCTTTCTCTCCTCCTTCTTACACCAGCACTTACTTCCCTTATTAGTAGTTCTGGGTCATATTTCTAATCTTCTTCACACTTCGCGCCGTCTCCTTTTTTTTCTTA
Organism: Portunus trituberculatus; assembly: GCF_017591435.1. NCBI lineage: Eukaryota > Metazoa > Arthropoda > Malacostraca > Decapoda > Portunidae > Portunus > Portunus trituberculatus. The sequence goes on along the minus strand of NC_059293.1, from coordinate 19,953,960 downwards.
TCATTTCCAGGCTCTCAACTTCTCTTCCATTATCATCATTATCATCACCGTTCTCCTCCTCCTCCTCCTCCTCCTCCACCTCTTCCTCTTCTTGCTCCTACCCCTCCTCCTTCTCCTCCTCTTCTTCCTCCTCCTCCTCCATCTCCTCATCCGTACCTGTTGCAGTTTCCATGTTTTATATTTTGTCTTTTTTTTTCCCCCTCACTATCTTGGTCTATATTATTTTTTTCTTTAATTTCTCTCATCTTCACCACTTGCTATTCGTCTCTCACTCTCACTCTCTCTCTCTCTCTCTCTCTCTCTCTCTCTCTCTCTCTCTCTCTCTCTCTCTCTCTCAGGGGCACAATGCACGCTCAATATTCATGAAGAAATTAATCAGGGTGTAGCTGCAGCTCATGGAAAGTTACGACGGAAATTAAGTTAAGCTGCAATATAAACCTTCCTATTTTTTTTTCCGGGAGCTCGAGCGCTTGGGGAAGGTCTGCTCAAGATAAAGCGGAAGCAGGAAGAGGAGGAGGAGGAGGAGGACGACGAGGAGGAGGAGGAGGAGGAGGAGGAGGAGGAGGAGGAGGTGGCGGAGGAAGAGTGGATCAGATGGAAGTGGTAAAAAGAACAACAACAAAGGGGGAAAGAGAAAGAAATTGAAAATGAAGAGGAGGAGGAGGAGGAGGAGGAGAAAGAGGAGCAAAACAAACAAGTAGAACGAGGAAGATAAATGAAAAGAAAAGAAAAATGAGAAGGATGAGGGAGAAGAAGACGAGGACGAAGAATGTGAAGAAGGAGGAGGGGAGAAGGAGAAAACGAAAAAACAAAAGCAAAGATAAAGAGGAACAAGACAAAGAGATGGAGGAGGAGGAGGAAATAAAAGAGAAAGAGGAAGAGGATGGCAAGGGGTAAAGTTTGAAGTGAAAAAGAGAAAAAGAGCGAGAAGAATGAAGAAAGTGAGACAGAAATAAAGGATGATGATGTGAAACAAGTACATAAAAGATAGAAAAAAAAAGAAATAAAAAACTGAAGTACAAATTGAACACTCTTGAAAATGCATAATTACTGACGAGCAAAATAGAGAGAAAAAAAAAAGGGAGAAAAAATAAAACACACAAGCATAAACTTTTAACCACCAAGAAAAAAACGGGTGACACAAAACTTTTAAAACACTACAATGTGAAAAAAGTAAAAATGCTGCGTTTGTTTGTAAGCATGAGTGTGTGTGTGTGTGTGTGTGTGTGTGTGTGTGTGTGTGTGTGTGTGTGTGTGTGTGTGTGTGTGTGTGTGTGTGTGTGTGTGTGTGTGTGTGTGTGTGTGTGTGTGTGTGTGTGTGTGTGTGTGTGTGTGTGTGTGTGTGTGTGTGTGTGTGTGTGTGTGCGACCGACTCATTGATCAAGTGGAGCGAGGAATGAGAGAAGAGAAAGAGTGGATGAAGCAAGGAAGGGTACGAGTGACTGTGTGAGTGACTGACTGACGGACTGACGGACTGAATGATTGACAGAGCGAGAGAGAGAGAGAGAGAGAGAGAGAGAGAGAGAGAGAGTTAGAAATCATCCCTATTCCCATTAAAAATCCACTCATATCGCTGTCATGACTTGCACCAATTCAAGCCAGCGTGTGAGTCCAGCGCGGCGCCTCCACCTCAGAAAGGCTTTTGGTCACGTGCCGCCGCCATCCTCCCCGCCGCCTCCAGCTGTCACCCCACCAGCTGTCCCTCTGTCCATTCGTCTGGAAAATACGTTCCATCTATTTTTCCAGGATACTTTTTTTCTACCCTTGATGTGTAATTGATAAAATTGTAGGTGCCAAAATTAACCCTGGAATATGCACAGAGCTGGAACATCAGAGTTCCACGCCACATTTTTTTTTTCTCAAACTTTTTAAATGAAGATTTTTTCCATTATTTTCTTTACTGTTTTTTTTTTTTTTTTTTTTTGTCTGACATACGTAATTAGTCAGCGTTGTTGCAAGGTACTAGTGTTGAAGGCCAGTGTCACTTAGCAAACACGTGAGAGCTAAGGTAAGTTGGCTGTGTGATAAGTACAACTCGCGGATAAGGAAGACAGCAAACAGTCCCATTTATTACTTGCTACGGTGAAAAGAAAGGTTTTGCCATCGTAACTAAATTAACACGTTTTTGTACTAGGTAAAAATTAATGCCAAGCTGGAAAAGAAAAGCAAACAGACACACATTGAGAAACAGACGGTCAGTCCCTCCAGCTAGAAATTTATTAAAATCTGCCTCTTTCACCCAGACACTATCTCCAGCTACTGTTCTCTCTCTCTCTCTCTCTCTCTCTCTCTCTCTCTCTCTCTCTCTCTCTCTCTCTCTCTCTCTTACGCAAACATACCAGTATACACCTCTTCCTCTCACGCACTCTCCCTTCCTTCCTCCCTTCCTTCCTTCCTTCCTTCCTCCCAGCCATTCTCCCTTGCCACACACAAACCAACATCAAAACCCTCCCTGGCACTTTATTTTTAGAATGTGCGGATGTTTGTCTCGACACGCTGCGCTTGGCAATTCTACTCCTGCATCCAACACTCAGCGCGTTGAGCAGTCCATCCTTGCAGTCTCTTTGGGATCAGGAGGCAGGACTACTAGAGCCACAACTCCCACATGCCGCGCAAAGAACCTCTATCCTGTGAAAGATGAGGAGTCAAGGCAACTTCCCTTGTTTCTTTGTCAGCTACCGTGTCGCAGGTAGTGAAGGGAAGTCATGCTTTTACGAACAGCAAGTAGTATTCATCCTCCCAGTCAGCAGTACAAACAAGAACAACGACTAACAAGAACAGCAGTTACAGCAACAACAGCAATATTTGCCGCAATATCTGCCATCTCAGTGTGCCAGCATCTACCGAAACACACCTCACCAGGCCCTGCTCCTCCCCCACTCCAGCCACCTGCAGGTAATATCATTAATGAGCAAAGTTTCTCACTGCAGCATCTGAAATGCGAACACACACACACACACACACACACACACACACACACACACACACACACACACACACACACACACACAAGTGGCAAGAGAAATATAATGCTAACAATGATAAACTTCACCTGTCATGATAATGAAGGGTACGTTTAAAGGTGATGGCTCTCTCTCCTTCCTCTACTTTGGCTACCGGGTTCTGCAAAAGGGAATGCACACTGTTTGAAGCAGCGGTGCGCTTTAACCAACTAGGCCCACCTCCCTGTGGACCTTTAACGTTCGTGCCTATACTGGCGCCACACTCTTCGCTCATTCTTGCTTCACGGCTTCCTTATTGTCTTCTCACATACGCTTCCGGAAAGTTACGCAACAATAAGGCACTTAAAAAAAGATGGACAATTCCCCTTCGACAGTTCAAATATTCACCATAGGACCAAAAGAGAAACTACTAAATACTGACTTTTAGCAGACAATATTCCTGTACAATATTCGCACATTCCTTGGTTGTACCTCTATAATTCCCGTCATCCTTGTCACCCTCGTACATAGAATCAAGCACATGGAGAAGGCATGACCAGCTTTGATCATTTCGCAAGCTACCAAACAGGAAGCCCGAGCCGCGCCAAAATGCCTTCACGGGAATGTCGTTCTTCTCTCTCCGTCGATGCGCCGCCAGACACTCGGGGCCTCATCTTGACCAGGGAATGGCCTCCGGTACGCGGGGAGAGCTGGCGCGGCACTGAGTGGAGGCAGGTGTAATTACAGCTGATCTGGTCGTCACGTTCCGGCGGACAGAGCCTCACGGTGGCCAGCCACTATCACCTCGCTGACCCACGGTGGAGTAGCGGAGGTCAAAAGGTGCGTAAGTCTGCCCACGACAGTTGAGCGGAAGGTTGAAGGGCAAGGCAGCCGCTCTCGCAATTAAATCTAAGCAAACACAACATGTAAGTGGGTTTATAGAAACGAGGAAATTTCAAGTGAGACTGAATTACATAAGTTTTGCTTGTCTACTAAAATATAATCCCTCGGTTTGTGGTTTTAGTGGAGGTAAATCTAGTTCGCCACATTTTCACTTTTTCCAGACAAGAGTGCTAAGCTTGTAGACACGCCACACACGCTCCGAGAGGCCCAGGAAACAGCGCAACACATCCGGAACTGGAGAGCGCACATAGAAACCAGACAGGGAGGGAACAGGGAAGGGAAAAAAAGTAACAAAGCGACATATAAATGAATCTGACGGAGATGCGGCGTCAGGAGAGCGTTGTGCTCCTGCCTCAGAAACATTCGTCATCCGCTACAGTATCGCGTCGAGCCCGGAAACCCAAGAGTAAATATATTTCTTAGGGCGTTATTACTCTTCAGCCACGATAAATCCGCAATATATACACCACGTTGTCTAGCCGTGAATATTTCTCGCCAATAACGATACGACTGCTACTTCATCTTGACGCTAACGGCCCGGACACAGCCCAACGCGAGTCAGATGAGGGAGGACGAGGGAGCAGGAGGAGAGAGGAGAAGAGAAAACGAGGGAGGGGGGAGGATTACTGATTGTCGGAAGGGAGACAGGGGAGTGGGGGAGAAATAAGGGAAATGCGTCTGGCCAGTAACGTTGATCCATCCCCCTTCCTCCTCCTAGTACCCTCCCCGCCTCCACCTGTGAATAAATATGAGAGATCGATCGAGGAACACGTGGCAATGAGTCACTCTGCAGGCCCGGCGCTGTGCAGGTTCTCCAGCTGATGAGGAAGAGAAATAGAGAAAGCAGATTATACTTCGTGAGGCTTGAAAGTTACGTAATTGCAAGAGAACGAGTGGAAGAAGAGAAAGAGAGGGATAAAAAAAGAAGGAAGAGAAGGAGGAGGAGGTGAAGAGGGGGAGGCGGAGGAGGAGGAGGGAAAGGAGGAGGAGGAGGATGCGTAGCGTGTACAGTAAGTGGAGTATAAGTACATAAGTGAGTGGCAGTAAGAGTAAGGGAGGAGAAAGGGAGAATAAGAGTAAAGTGCAGAGTACCATGAGAGAGAGAGAGAGAGAGAGAGAGAGAGAGAGAGAGAGAGAGAGAGAGAGAGAGAGAGAGAGAGAGAGCATACGTACACGAAGAAGGAAGCGTGACTGAAGGCGCCCCACGCTAATAAGGAGCAGAATCGTGATGCGGGGAGAAGAGATTACCTTATTTGAAAACAGCAACAATATCGAAAATTTGCCAAAAATCCTATAAGTCGTAAAAGAAAAAATGTGTAACCCAGATTTTTTTTAATATATCCCTGAGAATCAAATTTTAAAAAGGAAATGTTTGTAAAGAAAAGCAAAGAAAAGTAGTTACAGTTTACCTTAATTGAAAGAAAAGATAGAATTTACTGATATTAATTTTCTTATCTTCTATCTTTATCCGAGGTCGGTGTTTTTTAATGAGCTTCTTCCAGGTATTTCTATTGAGTACCATTCTTTCCTTTAGTCTTTTGTTTACAATGTCTTCTTTAATGCAAATTTTTCCATCGTATCAAAGGTCTTCATCATTCTTCCATTGATTACAACTCGGCAAAATCAGTACAAGGAACGAAGACAAGAGGACAAAGTGAGAGTCTTGAGGTGCACAGAGTCACATCCACGTCAGCATAGCATTCGAGTGTCCGTGTCAGGCCGTCCCAACACGGATCCTGCAGCTAAGTTAGACCCAGCGGGACATAGAGAGGAATGCTGCCAAACTTCATCCTCTCACTGCTCTCATTGCTTTCCGATGCACCTCTGAATCCCTGACCTGTCCGTTACTCACGCTCCGCCAGGCACTAGTGCTTCCGAGCCACATCTGTCCCAGTAAAGCGTGGGCGCCGCCGTGTGTCACCTTTGTGGGCATCAGAGTCACGCTAATCTCTACATCTAATCTAACTTGCATCTCTCTCTCTCTCTCTCTCTCTCTCTCTCTCTCTCTCTCTCTCTCTCTCTCTCTCTCTCTCTCTCTCTCTCTCTCTCTCTCTCTCTCTCTCTGCCTATCTGTTTCTATCCGTTGTCACGTATATCACCGCGCCACACTTCCGGTTATATTAATTTTTATTTTGAGTTTTTATCTTTTTCCTCCCACATTTCCCGCCATTCCTGAAATATATTTGTCCCAGCAGACTACTTGCTATTAAATATTACCGGGCTAACCCATGAATATATAAAATTGTACCCACTACTTTACTCGCTAAAATGTATACATATATAAAAGCACTGCACGGAGCGTAATTTCCATGGCCGGCCTTTTTTTGTCCTGTATAAAGATTGCGTGCATGTGTGTGTGTGTGTGTGTGTGTGTGTGTGTGTAAGTAGGTAATTTAGCGATACTAGATCAGGCCATTAACTTAATTCCTTTTTCCTGGCAAGCCTGAGCTAAGACCGGCGCGGGGAGATAAGTGGGAGCAGTTCGCCGCCAGGTAAACATAAAGAAAAAAGAAAACAATTTAAATGATTATGATAAGAATGATTTTTTTTCCTCTCTTTGTATCATTACACATTAATTTAATCACATGCTTACTTATTGAGCTGGATTAAAAAAAAACGAGGAAACACAGGAAAGAATTAATATCAAATGCTGAAAAATAATAAAATACTGACGTTGGATAAATAAAAGTTAAAAAGAGAAGACACTCAGTCGTTCTCTCAGCAACCCAAGGCTTCATGGTGTGTGTTGTGTGTTGTGTGTGTGTGTGTGTGTGTGTGTGTGTGTGTGTGTGTGTGTGTGTGTGTGTGTGTGTGTGTGTGTGTGTGTGTATGTGTGTGTGTGTGTGCCATATACAGGGGTGACATAACATACCTGCAGAACGGGGTACGTTTAGTAGACTTGCGCACCTGTAAAAAGGGTTAAGATGGGAGCCTCTACCTTGAAGGGAGGCGAGACTACGAAGCCACTCCACATACCTGGAAGGGGAAAAAAATGAACTGTCAAACACGATTAACAAGAACAGAATGGGACTTAAAAAAAATTAACACACACACAGACACTCCCAGTCCCGCTCTCTCTCTCTCTCTCTCTCTCTCTCTCTCTCTCTCTCTCTCTCTCTCTCTCTCTCTCTCTCTCTCTCTCTCTCTCTCTCTCTCACACACACACACACAAAAAGCGAGCCCATGCAGTTACGGCTTCCACTTTAACACCTAACGTATGCAGTTCCACCGATTAAAGATGAAAGAAGTATGTTCATGAATGCACAAAATGAAAAACACCCTTTAAAAAATGTCATACAGCATCACAGTTCGCAGTATTCCTTTTATCTATCAGAATAATAATAGGGGAAAAAGCTGACAGAAGCCCCACTCCTAGTCCATGAACAAGCAGATCCGAAATAGAGTAGATGCAAAAGTCATGTACGCTCTTTGAACAAAATATTGCTTAAAAGTTGAAGAGGCAAAACCAAACTTATATCTTTTTATTCCTGCTTTTTTTTTATTTTTCCTTTATTTCTACTGGTGTTATTTCTACTGGTGTTATTTCTACTGGTGTTCGGATATTGGACATGTAGACTCCTAGTAAAAGATGGTGTATTTTTGTCCTAATACTACGAAGATTTGTTAGATAGGAAGATAATTAGCGTATGAAGAGTTACCCTCGGCTTGTCACATTTCAGGACCACTAAGTTTTCTATTTATATATTTATTCATTTCACAATTTATTTATTAATAGAAACATAAGGCAGTGATATCATGCAACTGTAGAGACGAAGAAACTAAATGTGTATGAAGAAACAGAACATTTCTAACAGTATGAC
>NC_059293.1:19858794-19941294 GCF_017591435.1 Portunus trituberculatus | reverse complement strand
AGGGAAGGAAGGCTCGCAGCTCTCACCAATGTCCACCTTCATTATCCATGTTTTTGGTCATTTAATTTATTCGACCATTTTTTTGTGACGGGTGTTCGTGAGCTAATCTGTGCCTTAATAACACAATCACTTTATTCTCAAACAAAATAATGTTAGAATATTTATATGGCTGTAAGACTTAGGGATGAGTACTTTAAAGTAACTTCTGAAACTGAATCATCTACAAACTCTCGAAAATAGATATAACTATGAAAATGTGTCATTGTTTTACTTGTCATTCATTCCTGAAGTTAGGACTTTATACTCTGTTCTCTCTTTGTGTGCGCTAAGAAGTAAATGTGACGAACAAAATTAAACAAAACTTTTGCTAAATTCCTCTCTCTCTCTCTCTCTCTCTCTCTCTCTCTCTCTCTCTCTCTCTCTCTCTCTCTCTCTCTCTCTCTCTCTCTCTCTCTCTCTCTCTCTCTCTCTCTCTCTCTCTCTCTCTCTCTCTCTCTCTCTCTCTCTCTCTCTCTCTCTCTCTCTCTCTCTCTCTCTCTCTCTCCACAATGCACAAAACGTTAAAGGAAACATCAGAAGCAGACGGAAGAAAAACAAAAAAGAATAACACCTATGAGACAGAAACATGACACACACACACAAGAGTCCACACCAGTGCACAAAACAAATATGAAAACAAAAATATCAACGACATGATAAAAAGCGCTAACAGAAAAGTAGAAAGTGACTAATTGTGTTGTGACTCGGGACAGACAGAGGCATATACGGGCACTTTGACAGACAGGTGGACAAAGATGGATCGTAGCGCCATAAAATAGATAAAGCTTTTACTGGGCCATTTAACTGATGCGGGTTTCAGGAGATTAATCCTTTCCCATAGGTGAGCCAGGTGGTGTGACGGGCGGATCAACAAGGCGAGTCATCCATATCAGATCTATCTATCCTGTATCTGTATCTCTCTCCCAACACTTATGCCCATTTTCTGGAACACTTCTGCCCCTCACGTCCGCTATTTTCCAAGGGCTCTATTTGAGGTCTCACAGATTTTTAAGGGTGTTTCTGTAATTCTAATGTCATGTTACTCCTTCAGTACCATGACACGCTTTTCATATTTATTCTGCTTACTATTTCGCGATTTCATACACTCTTAGAAACTCATGGGGGATTGAAATAGTGAAGACTCTGGCCATTAATCTTCTGACCCATAGACTCTTCCTAATGTAAATAAAATCGTCTAACAATACACAAAACTCATGATAAAAGTGCGTTCTGCATTACCAACAAGACAAATTATCTGTAGAACTTGACCTATTGTTTCCGTGGTCTTTATAAATGGTCGCCATAAGAGAGGGAAGTGCTTATGAATATAACTGACGTTCACTCTAATGTACAGATTCGCACGTATAACTATAACATCCTTAAAATCTGATGGAGCTCTCAAACCTTGAATCGATCTTATTTATTGCAGTGTATTGTCTTTGCTGACGTTATGCTTTATGTATTATTTTTTCTAAAGTACATGTTTTAATGGCATTTCCTCATTTAGAATAAAACACGAGGACATTTTCACTCATCGTTTTCAGATGTGGCCTTCATATTTTTCCTTTCCTGACCTAAATGTTCAAATCGGGGTTTTCACGGGAATTTATGGGCTAAAGGGAATACTATTTGTGGTGCCTCCTATCACAAACCCCAACTGCTAGGAAACTGTTATCCCGAGTGAGGAACCGTGGACAAGATTCGAACCCGTGTGCTTGGAGACCCCTCGGACCCCAAAGCACGCATGGCTCCATTATATCCCTTCAAAATACTGATGGTTCATGCTTGCTTATATAACAGCTGGTATGTTCGTTTTCAATTCATATATGAGCCACTTACTGAATGCATAGTCTCGATAAATCGTTATAATACTGCCAATACATGGAACATCTCTCTTCACCTTCAAGAATACACCCCTTGAATAGAAACATTCATTTAGTGTTGCAGAGTGATGCGCTACACTCTCCTCTATGAATACAAAACCGTAGACCAATGAATAAACACGTCAGAAAAGTGTTGCAGAGTGGAAAATGTTGCAGGAACATCAGAAAAGTGTTGCAGAGTGTCAGGAAAGTGATGCAGAGTGTCAGAAAAGTGTTGCAGTGTCAGAAAAGTGTTGCAGAGTGTCAGAAAAGTGATGCAGAGTGTCAGAAAAGTGTTGCAGAGTGTCAGAAAAGTGTTGGAGAGTGTCAGAAAAGTGTTGGAGAGTGTCAGGAAAGTGATGCAGAGTGTCAGAAAAGTGTTGCAGTGTCAGAAAAGTGTTGCAGAGTGTCAGAAAAGTTTCGCAGTGTCAGAAAAGTTTCGCAGTGTCAGAAAAGCCTTGCACTGTCAAAAAAAAAGTGTTGCAGAGTGTCAGAAAAGTGTTGCAGAGTGATGCGCTACACTCTCCTCTGCGAATACAAGAGCAGTAATCAATGAACAGAAACGTCATAAAAGTAAGGAACAAATATTTAAAATTATGCAAAGACACACTGGCAGCTTTGCATGTTCCTGCTGGACGTGTGGACAGCTTAAGCAAAGCGGCCACAACTGATGTGTTACGTATTGAAGCTTTTATATACTTTTTTTTTTAACTCTCTCTCTCTCTCTCTCTCTCTCTCTCTCTCTCTCTCTCTCTCTCTCTCTCTCTCTCTCTCTCTCTCTCTCTCTCTCTCTCTCTCTCTCTCTCTCTCTCTCTCTCTCATTTACTGGTTCGAGAAATTCCTCACGTAAGCACATCCATTTAACGAAGAAAAAAAATAAAGCTTGGACATTCGAATATACACAGTGGTGATAACAATGCCAATGACAAAAGAAGGAGATAAGAAAATTAAATGGCAATGTACAGTACCATTAGTCTTCGTGGCGAGGGGGAATATATTCAATCCATTAATAGTAATGGTGTTTACCCTGTGATGAAGTGTGTAATAGAACAGAGAGCTACAATGTGGGGGGGAGATTATTCCTTCCCTGTACGTTGGGAGGGGGTTAGTATACGTGGATACACAAGTTATTTTTTTTTCCCAGTGTTGTCATCATCGCCACTACTATTAGTCTTCAACAAATGACCGACTGCCACCACCAGAGACAGGGAAGGAATGCAGTACTTAAGTTAATTGCTGACGACTAGCTCATTAATCTTACCAACGTTCATGTTATGTGTGTGTGTGTGTGTGTGTGTGTGTGTGTGTGTGTGTGTGTGTGTGTGTGTGTGTGTGTGTGTGTGTGTGTGTGTGTGTGTGTGTATTAATGATAGCAGACAATAACGAAATGCAGACAGTACCTAGTTTATATTTTTGCACAAGAATTCAATCACATTTTCTTCTCACCCAAAATTAAAGAGAGAGAGAGAGAGAGAGAGAGAGAGAGAGAGAGAGAGAGAGAGAGAGAGAGAGAGAGAGAGAGAGAGAGAGAGAGAGAGAGAGAGAGAGAGAGAGAGAGAGAGAGAGAGAGAGAGAGAAAAGATAAAAAAAATCAAAATATAATAATACCTACACCTTATAAAAAAAAATCATAATAATCAGGATCACAAAATATATCAATAATAATAATAATAATAATAATAATAATAATAATAATAATAATAATAATAATAATAATAATAACATGAATATTTCTCTCCAATTTACGTTGAGATACAGATAAGTATAGAGTAGTTGAGTTGAAGGTATTAATAAGACATACAAATTACACACTGGGGAAGAAGGAAGAGTGCTTGGGTGGATGAATATGGTTAATCGAGGCAAATGAGCAAATTGGAGTTGTTACATATTGTTGAAAATGCATAGGAAGGAAGCTGAAAAATTGGGGTTATTTACTCATTTTCCTTCCTCTCAGTAAAATATTGTCTGTGTACTGGAAAAGACAAGTACATTATTGTATAGTAGAAGGAATGTAAATGTTAAGATAGGAAGAAAAAATATGTATCGAGAAAGCAAAAGAACAAAAAAAAAATAAATAGCAAACAATACACAGAGAAAAGGAAGAAGAGGAAGAGGACAAGAACATTAAAAAAAAATATATAATTTAGTTGGTGTAGAGTTAAGAGAGATAATGTAGTGCAAATATCCAGAACATTCCTACCACCACCACCACTAACAACACAGCACCAGGACCATGACCATTACTAGTGAAGTCGATTCATTAACTGCATTATTTTGGCCATTAGCAAGTGATCATGGTGGGCGCTTTAGGGTCATTCGTGTGTGCGTGAGTGCGTGTGTGTGTGTGTTCATATATTTTTTTTTATTTGTGTGTGTCATGAGAGTTCAGTTGTTTTTTACTGTAACATTATTTTGCTTTTCGTATTTATTTTCATGTTTATTTGTGAGTGCGTGTGTTAGTGGTGGTGGTGGTGACGGTGGTGGTGGTGGTGTTCTTGAGTGCGGGTCTCTGAGGTGTCATGTGCGTGGGTAAGATGCGTTGGGAAAAAAATGTAAAAGTCCTTCGTGTTGGAGACCAGAGGATATTAATTTTGAAATTTAAGCATGTGAAAAAAAAAGAAGCAAGAAAAGTGAGTGTTGGACGATGGAAATAAAAATAAATAAATAAAAAGGTGCTGAATGAAGTTACATACTACACACACACACACACACACACACACACACACACACACACACACACACAAGGTTACATCACTAAAGGAGGACGAAAACTATTTCCTCAGAGAACATCTATAGAGTCACACGAACCCAGCAGCTCCTCCCGCCACCCTGAACCCCTCTCGCCTCCCACCGCCCACCCACCGCCCTCCAGCCGCCCTTTGAAGTCATGCCCCCATAAATAACTTCTGCCCAGCTTCCTTCAGCTCCGTCTTGGAAGTTGTGATGAGGATGACGGCGGTGGGGCGTTATAAAAGGATGGGAATGAGGGTGAGGAAAGCTTGAGGATAGGATGAAATAGATGTTATGATGTGTGATAAGATGTGTTAGCAAGTCATGTATGAGGATAAGGACATGTGACGAGTATGTGTGTGTGTTGGGAGGAGGTGAGATGGGTGGTATGAAAGCTCGTGGACAGCCAGTACATAGGGCAAGAAATAAAAGCATGTAGAATACAAGAGCGAAATTATGAGTACAACTGCCTGCCTGAGTCTGGGAAAGAATGCACATGTTTTAATTTTTTATACACATTTTTTTCGTTCACGTGGGGCAAAATAGCAACAAATACTACACGCATTGTTTTCATGGCCAAAATATTCCAAATAAAACTAAAAAAAGAATGACAGGAAAAGCTGATATGATAAATGTAATTACACAAACACCGTTCATGTGCAAATTTGTCGTTTAGTGATGGAAAGTGAAAGAGAACACAGGGAGGCACCATAGACCAGCAGACAGAGATCGTGTGGGAGAAGGACAGCCATCCATCTCAGGCTGGCCACTGATAGCACGACGTCATTGGCCTTATCTGCGACCAGCCTGCACGTGGTGGTCTTGTGTGTGTTCCCTTTATGAAACTAGGTCGCATATAGAGCAGCGGTGGTGATGGTGGTGGTGGCAGAGGGTGAGGAGATAGAGAAATTGGAAGAAAGATGAAGGATAAAAAAAGGGTACATATGACAAATTTACACACACACACACACACACACACACACACACACACACACACACACACACACACACACACACACACACACACACACACACACACACACACACAGTTTCATGATACTTTAAAGCTACTTCAGAAAAAAAGAGAAGAAAAGAAAAAAAAAAAGCTCTGAACGAAGGAGTAAATTGTGAATAAATGAAACAGCCACACACGAGATCTCTTTGGTAAAAGCATAATAGTCATAAATAATATCTTAATGACCTTTAGCTCCAGACTTGGCATTTTGCGTTATCTTTGATGGACATCGACTCAATTTACGTTTTTTTTTCTATATTTTCATTACATTTCTTCCTTAATGCAACGCCAAAACCCTTAAAGAAAACAAGAGATGCATTTTTTTTACTTTTCCTTTATGTATTTTTTTCAAGGAACGACTTCATTTAATTTCTCTCTATCTCCAATTTCATTCAATATCTAAATGGTGAAGAAAAACAAGTGCATTATTTTTCTTCAGTTTTCCTTTCTGTATGACAATGTTTCTCAAGGAATGACTCGCTTTATGTCATTTCTCTCTTTCTTTATTTTTTCACAACGTTCAACCTGTAAAGAAGAGCAAGTGATGGATCCTTTTCTTTAATTTCCCTTTCCATATGACAATGTTACTTTGAGGAATGACTCACTTTATTTATTTTTTCTCTTTCTTTAATTTCTTTCAACGCCCAACCTCTAAAGAAAAAGAAGAGATGGATCCTTTTTTTTATTCCTCCTTTCTGTATGACAATATTTCTCGCTGAGCAATAATGACTGGCGGACCTGAACATCAACCCTTTACCGCAGACCTCACGAGAAGGAAGCCACACCCAATACTCAATCAATTCTGAGCAGATCCCGGAAACTAATTTAGCCGCAATTATGCTTCTGGTCCCCTGAAAGACATCACGTATTCACTGTCCTCTAACAAAGCCAAGGGAACCTCACTGGGGACACGAGCACACGGTAGGGGAAGGCTTCGTCTGGTGCAGCGCAATAAGTGGTGAGGACAGTAAGGGTTAGAGGGAGCTGGCGATGGTGATGAGAGACATAGACAATTATTGGTTATTGACTGAGAGATGGGGAATATACAGTACTGTGCCCTGTTCAGGTATTTCAGAGGCATCCATGTCTGGCTTATAATTGAGTGGTATTGATTTTACTGCTGATACTACTATTACCACTACTACTGTCATTACTACTGGTCCTTCTACTACTACTATTATATCTACTACTATTACTATTACTAATACTACTGCAACTATTACTACCACTACTATTCCTAAAACTCCTAACTTCTACTACTACTACTACATAAACATTTAACTGCTGATACTACTACTATCTTCTTCTATTACTATTTATATTACTTATATTAGTACTATTACTACTACTACTACTACTACTACTACTACTACCAATACTACTACTACTACTACCACAACCACAACTACTACTACTATTGCACCATTAACACCAACAGGGAGAGAAACTAGCTGAGCCTAAGCCTTACTATAAAGAAAACAGCAAATATAGAGTTCATTATCTCCTTCTCCCAAACCCACACCAAAAAAAAAAAAAAACGAGAAAAAAAGGAGAAAAAAAAAATCCCATTACATCTTATTGACGGATCATAACACACAGCAAAGGAGAGGTAACAGTGTAATTACGAGGACCATGATTGGGCGCTAGGATAGGATGATTGGGTCCATCTGGGATTCATTAGAGGCATTTTTTTTTTCCGTCCCTTCGACACGAGTTGTTTTCTATCCTTTGGGTCGAGGTAATCGGGGAGTGGTGCGTGGAAGGTGACAGGGAAATGATAATATCTGTTAATGCGTTAAGATAATGGTAGGAAAAAAGAAATTCAGATGTTATGATTTCTTTATTATTATTAGCTTGTTTTTTTTTTTTTTTTCAACTGTAATTGTACAGTGGCTTTTATTATTGCTGTTATTGTTAATGATGATGAGTATAATAGTGTTGCTGATATTGTCATTGTACACGCGATTATTATTATCATTACTGGTGGTGGTGGTAGTAGTAGTAGTAGTAGTAGTAGTAGTAGTAGTAGTAGTAGTAGTAGTAGTAGTAGTAGTAGTAGTAGTAGTAGAAGTAGAAGTAGAAGTAAAAGTAGTACTAGTAGCAGTAGTAGTAGTAATAATAGTAGTAGCAGTACTAGTAGCATCACCATCACAAACAGCAAAGTCACACCAAATCCTCATAACCACCATCACATAATCTTTTTCACATCATAATACCTTTCTCTCCTTTTTTTCTTGTTTTCGCATGTACAACATCTAAACAACCCTGGGCGTAGCGTCATCAGAATGCCATCTAATATTGCCCGACCCTCCACGCCAGCAACATCCTCATTCCGAGCCGATGATTACGCACACTGAGAGGCAAAAAAAAAAATAAACAGAATTTCATACAAGTGACAAAAACTGACTTGACAGAGAGACACGTCCGCTAATACTGATACTGGTGTGTGTGTAGCATTAAGAGTAGAGATCCTGATAAGTATACGCTCATGAACAGACACACACACACACACACACACACACACACACACACACACACACACACACACACACATACACGAGCAACGCAGATTGGTTAAAAAACTGTATTTGATAGAGAGAGAGAGAGAGAGAGAGAGAGAGAGAGAGAGAGAGAGAGAGAGAGAGAGAGAGAGAGAGAGAGAGAGAGAGAGAGAGAGAGAGAGAGAGAGAGAGAGACTTCAAAAAATAATATGAAACAGAAAGACAAAGAAAATTGGAAGCAGTGAGGACAGGGAGCCAAATAAAACGACGGTCCGGGAGGAGGAGGAGGAAGAGGAGGAGGAAGAGGAGGAAGAGGAGGAGGAGGAGAGAAGGAGGACGAGGAGGAGGAGGAGGAGGCAAGGACGAGGACAAGGACGAAAGAACAAAATCGTAGACAGAGAAGGAAAAATGAAAGAGAGAAGGAGGAGGAAGAGGAGAAGGAAAAAGAGGAAGAGGAGGAGGAGGAGGAGGAGGAGGAGGAGGAGGAGGAGGAGGAGGAGGAGGAGGAGGAGGAGGAGGAGGAAAAAAAGGAGGAAGAGAAGGAGGAAATAGAGGAAGAAGATGAAGAGGAGGAGGAGGAGGAGGAGAGAAAATTTGCACGCGGATGGAGAGAATACCGAAACACGCCAAGGAGAGAAGATGAAAAGATGATGAAAAAGAAAATTATAGACACGCGGGATGGAAAAATGTGGCACGCTTAAGGCCGCAATGAAGGAAGGATAGAATAAAGGTGAGGAGAAAACGTAAATGGAGTAGGAAGGTACAGTGAAGGAGAGAGAGAGAGAGAGAGAGGGAAGGGGGTGGGGTGAGATATATAGAGTGTGTGTGTGAAGGAGAAAAAATGTTAAAAAATTCGGGGGAAGAGAACCAACATACTTTCCTCATCTTCCTCAACACCAGACACACTTCTTCGAGAGCAGAGACACACCGCCTCTCATGTATGCTGGAGTAACGCGCTCACAGGCGAGGAATGTGGCGCATCTGGCAGAAAGCAACGAGAGAGAGAGAGAGAGAGAGAGAGAGAGAGAGAGAGAGAGAGAGACACCCACATGTCCATCCACCCACCCGCCACACACACACACACACACACACACACACACACACGTAAGACCAGAATAAAAAGACAAACAGGCGGAAACTGACAGGGAGAAAGGCCTTTAGTCAGATTAAAAAAAAGAGTAAAATTGAAAATAAATCAATAAAACAATAATGCAGGTGTACACAAACAATGGATACGCGATTTCACTCACCATTTCCCGCGAGCAATGAAGGAAACAAGAATAAATAGGTTGGGGGCGGCAAAGTGAGGGAACCAGGAAAGAGAACTAGAAAAAAAAATAATGAATTGTCTTTTGTAATTTGTGCAGCAATTTTCATTATTAATTACACCCGAGGCTTTCGTAAATGCCTGCTAATCTCGTTCCCACCTGCTAATGCCCGCACGATACTCGGAATTATGCCTGTGAGAGTTGCGACATTACCGCGGCCAAATTAGCAATCACATTACCAGGTGCGCACCGATAAATTACCCACCTGAGTTTCCGTGGCGTTCTCTTGAGTCCACATGGCTGTCTACTCACTTATACTCCTCTTCCTCAGGGTCACTTACTGGAGAAGGAAGGAAGGAAGGAAAAAAATAAAGACATCCTGCAGTCATAATCCACAGTCACGCCGGGGTCTCCAGTCCTCTCCTGCTGTTGCCACTACTGCTTCCCCCTGTGCTGGGAGTGAGGAGCGAAGATGCCTCTTTACTTCAAAACTCTAGAGGCTTTTCCTTCCCTGGGTGTTAGCGAGGGTTGCTACCACCTGGCCATTATCACAGGTGGAGCTAATTGGATGAGTGTGTGAAGAGGCAAGGATGACGCTGCCTCCTCACCTCGCCAGCGACCGCCTTTCTCATCATAGTCAGTTAACCCACAGGAGCCTCCAGCTACACACTAGGCGCCAAATTTACTCAAAAGTTATCCGCTGCCCCGCTGATGAGATGATGTCGTCTGTATGTTGATGGCTGGAGGCAACCCCGAACTAGGCGAAGGAAGAGAGTCAGGGTGTCCGTCTGTGCTCTGTGGGGGTTATACGCTGGAGGCTTTTTGCGAGGGTAAATAATGTCATCACCAAACTTAGAATCACCAGACCTGCAGCCGCCGCTTTTGTGTGCTATGTTATTTTATTCTTTTTACTCCAAGCTTCTTTTTACTCCTCTTCTTATCCCCCCCCCACTCCTCCTCCTCGTCTTCTTCTTCCTCCTCCTCCTCCTCGTTTTTTTTGTTTTTATTTCTCCGGCATCCTCCTCCTTCTCCTCGACTTCTTTGTTACTTCAGTCTCATTCCGCTGTCTCTTTCTCATTCCTTCTTTTTCCTCTGTTACTGTCTCATCTTGACATTCTGCAGTCTCCCCTTGCCTTTTTTTTCTCGTGTTAATATTTCCTTTACGCCTTTCTTTTATTTCCATCTTTATATATTCTTGTGTTTTACTCTTAAACCTATTTCTGTTCATCTTGCTGTTTCTTCCTCTTTTTTCTGTTTCTCTTACGCTCGTTCTTATTTCCTACTCTCTTTTTCTGCCATCTCCTTTTTTTCTTTTTCCTTCTTCTGCTTTCTTTACTTCTGTTTCTTTTCTGGTTTTATTTTCTTGTTTTCTCTGTCCTCCTTTTATTGTCATTGTCTTGGTTATTTTTCTTCTCTCTTTCCTCTCGTATTCCGCGTCGTTCTCCTCGTTTCCTTCTTTCCTTCCTTTTTTCACTCTTATCATCTGCCATTTTGTTATTATTCTTATTTTTCTTGTCCCTTTGTTCCATTTTTTGTCGTCTTCATTATTTTCTTCCCACGCTTTCAGTTTTAGTCTTAACTTTCTAATCGTCTTATATTCTCCTTCACTTTCATCTTCTTTTTTCTTATTTTTCACTTTCCACATTCAACACGTCTGCTTTATCATACATTTCTTTTTTTGTCTTCATTATTTCCTTCATTTGTATTCGCTGTCGATCTCTTATTTTCTAGTTTTCTCCCTATTTGGATTTCATTCCCCATCATTTCTCATTTCGTAATTTTCCTCCTCCTCCTCTTCTTCCTCCTCCTCATCTTCCTCTTCCTCTTCCTCTTCTCCATCTTCCCCAGCAGCAGCTCGTCCTAAGTTGTGCCACATTGGCTTTGATGGAACTTGTAGGAGAGTCGCTGTTATTGTTGTTGTTGCCGCTAGTTGTTGTTGTTGTTGTTCGCTAAGTGCTGTCGGGATCTCGTCTCGTCTCATGCCTCGCCTCCCGCTAACTCCTTGGCTGCCTCAGGTGAACTGTTCCCTCTTTGACGATTTGGTTCCCTCTGTCGCTACTTTCCCTCCTCTTTTGGCCCCTTCCATTGCTTCTGGGCTCCTGTATCTCCATCGCTGCTTCACCAAGTTTAAGTTTCATCGCCTAAAGGCTGTCACTAATTCCCTCTTGAATGGTAATAGAGATTTTGGTTCAAATTTAGTAGTGTATGAGCGAACTGATGTATGTGTTGATAAATGATGAATGAACTGGTAAATGTTATATGATGAAAGGTTTCTATGAGATGTTAGTTCACGAGAAAGAGAGAAAGAAAAAAAGCGAGAACACACACCGCCTGCTATTACTCCTACTACCACTCACTCACTCACTCACTCACTCACCACCAGCTGCCCTGCTTTATCACCACACGTAACATGAAGTACCGTGTAAGAAAGTGAAATGGACCCTTTGTAACTTAAGTTCAGTAAAGTTCAGTCTAGCCCCAGCCCTGCCAATCCGCTATAGCCGCCAGGGAACGATGATGTTGCAGGCGTGGCTTTCAAATTGACACGAGCTACGACTTGGCTGTACATGGGGAATTTTCACTGCTTAGAGCTCATTCTTGTATACAGCCTTTCTACCAGGTCTGAAAGTTGGAAAACGAGGAGGAAGAGGAGAAGAAGGAGGATGAATTCATTCATACACACACACACACACACACACACACACGCACCAGTGACACGTCAGTCTAACAAAGAGCGTCATGTCACGCTTGTCACTCACTGTTAATTAGCGAACACGTCCCCTCTCTTCACCTGAGGCTGACACTATGGGGTGAGAGAACTGCGATGAGTCGGAGCGGGGCAGGGAGGGGCTGAGCCGGGAGAGGCGGAAACAAGGGTGCAGGGAAGTAGAGAGATGAGTAGCGAAAACTTAGGAGAGTGCTGACGGCGTGAGAGAGAGAGAGAGAGAGAGAGAGAGAGAGAGAGAGAGAGAGAGAGAGAGAGAGAGAGAGAGAGAAGGTGGTGGAAGTGAAGTGAGTGTTATTTATGAGGTTTAGGTGCAGCCAGTCATCACGAGTCTTTGTCACCACGCTAAAATCTGGATATCAATGGGTGTTCTTTCTCAACGCCAGTCTCATGTTCCTGTAATAAGCTTAAGTTCTTATTTTTATCACTATTCCAACCTGAACTATTGCACTTTCACTGATGTATGATTTTTTTTGAAGAGATAATCTTTTTCTCGGAAGGAAGTGCTATTGAACAGAAAGAAAAGAGAAACGTGAGATGAAAAGATGCACAGATGACGTGTTTTGCTCCATCATTCTCTGTAATCTCTGGTTTAGTTCCTCGCTGGCTTCTACATCTTCCTGCTTCCTCTCATCCCCAGTTCTAAGTTGTTGGGAGGTAAGGAAGCAGGAAAAACCATCACCATCACCACCAATATCATCACCACCACCACAGACCAGTGCTTTGCTAGAATTAAAGTTACCACCACAACCATCACCATTACAACTAAAAAAACAACCTTAATCACCACCATTAGTATCTATATAATCATCACCACAATTATTATAGCATGTGTCATTTCCAATTTTTCTTTATTTCACTATTCATTTATTTCATGCACTTTCCATTTTCTATACGGTATTTTCCTTCCCCTCTTTCTAAATAGGTTCCGTATTTTTAAACCTTTCTTTCATGGTCTCCCTCTCCTCGTCAGACCACAAATGCCACCTCGCTCCCTTCCGTCTTGACGGCCCAGCCATGTAGTGTTACTCTGTGCATCAATCTTCCTGTCACTGCCATAACACCTCTTACTTAAGCAACTTTCCCCCAAAAATTCCCGTTTTCTATAAGGATAAAGAGAAAAATCACCCTATTCTGCTATACTTTCTAGACTTTCCACCTCTCATATATTCCCTTCTATACTTACCTTCTTGTTCTCTGCCATCTACTCATTTTCCTCCTCCTCCTTCTCCTTCTGCTCTTCCTCATCCGCGTCCTTCCCCTCTTTCCCCTCATTAATAATTCCTGTAGTCCTTCCTTACATCTCTTCTCTTTTCTCCAGTTTGTCTTTTTTTTTCCTGCAAACTTCCCTCCTTCCTTAAGTGCTAATCACCTCTCTTATCCCGGGCTGCTCCTCACCCTCGGCCCGCCCACCTCTCCTTATCACTTTATCACTCTTAATGCTGTCTAGAACCAATATACGAAGTCTCACAACAATCGATTCACCGATACCAGAGTCATCTCAAATTACTCGTATCTTCATGAATAAGTTACGCCAATTTCTTCCACCCCAGTACACAAGTGGGCAAATAGAATTCACCCCTCGGCCTCCCTTCTCCTGATGTACGATACTTGTCTTTTTCCAAGTGATATGGAAGGCGAATAAGAATCCTATGCTACATTATTGGTACTGGAAAGTTTTGTAATGTAAGAGTGGAAATGAGCCGCTCGAGTTACCAAGGTAAGGAAAGCAAGATGAATACTAACAGGATATTATTTATAAAGAAAAGAAAAATGTGATGTTTATGAACGGGAACACTGAGCTTTCTCAACACGACGATTTTTAAAGGTTACGAAAATGATTAGCCGGATTCTGAAGACCGTTTCTCCTTTTAATGATGTATAGAACTTATCAGTCTGTCATTATAGCCGTAAAAACATCCTTAAAAAACAGTTAAGCTTAAACTAGAGGAGGTGAGGCGCTGATATGTTTCAGATACACGCCATTATACCTCCCGGGCGCGCTGATGAGGGGGTTGCCAGGCGTCGCACGTAGACCTAAGCTTCTCAACGGCGTACTTCAGCAATATTGAGCCACTCAGGAAATAGTTTTCTCGCGTATTAATCTAAAAATTGCTACCACTCTTATCTCCATTCTTCCCTTCTTCAAAAATACACCTAAAGGTCAGACGGCGAGGAGAGGCGGCGCCGGTGACGTGCTTCTTTCCACGACTCACTCAAGAGGAAACAAGTCAAACGGTAAAGATTTATTCACTTGTTGCCTGGGATGGTTATGAAAAATACGTCCTCGCCTCAAGTCTCCACAAGGCCTTCCTGGAATGGTGCGTTTGCAGGAGAGATTAGAACATAAGAGGGAAACGAGAAGAGAAGGATGGAGAGCTGAAAGAGAGGGAGGAAAGACACAAAAGGAGGATAAAGAAAGAGCAACTGAACGAAAAATATGAAACAAGAAAATAGAAATAATACGATGACGGGAAGGGAGGGAAAGAAGATTAAAGTGAATACAAAAAAGAAGAAAACGAACCAAGAAATATGAAATATAAAAAAGTGCAAAGAGAAGACACTGGGCAATGGAGATGAAGAGCGGGAGGTTAAAGGGAGTAAGGAGACAGAGGGAAATGGAGATGATGGCAGGATGGGGAGCTGTGTTATGGAGGTGATGGAGGGGAAGGAGTGGCGAGGATACAGGCTCCTCTGAACACCCACCGTCCAAAGTATGTAAAGGCTCCCCTGGTCCCCATCGAGAGGCTAAGTGATGTCTGCCATAGAAGCGAATTGGTATGTATGGTTCTCATCCCTCGCTAACCTCCATTCTTGACTACGTATACTGTGTCTGCTACTTCTACTACTACTTCTTCTGCTGCTATTTCTACTACGACTTCCCGGTAAGATGTAGGTCAGAATTCTCAAACGTTCTGGTATTTCGTCTTTACCTTTCACCAGTTCAAAGTTGCTCGGTTCTCAAGGATATTTTCTCGTCTATAATGCTAGTTTAGCCTCTTCAATACAGGGACACATTTTTATCTTGAAATTTGTGTACGATTAGACCATTTTATTGACATTAGGAAGGGTCAATTGAGGTCAGAAGATAAATGGCCACATTCTTCACTATTTCAATTGCTACATAAGACTCTAAAGCTATGTAAAACCGCTAAATAGTAATGAAAATCAATATGAAGACGCGTCATGCCACTGAAGAAGTTAGCATAGATTCAGTGTCATTACAGGCATAAGAAGTCCAGGAGAATGAGGTTAATCGTCCTTGTAGTCTTTGAGTTTAGTTGTAATGAGAGTCTAATACAATGCTGGCCCAGAGTGACATACTGTTCAGTCTTGCCTCTCACTTGCCCTCGAAACTTAATAAGAAGCCGTTTATTCCTGTCTGAGTAATGGAAGGGGGGAGTGGCGGCGGGTTGGCGTACAATGTGGTAGTGACCTTAGCAGGGCAATGGAGCGCTGAGTGTAATGGGAAGGGCAACAAGTGCACTCCATCATCCCATTGACGCTGTTCAGAAGTTAATGTTTCCAATTAAATTTTCACACACCGACGCGTCCCTTCCCGTTACGACTGACAGGGCGCTGGGGAGGTACATTTCTGCATGAGGGACGGAGGGACGGAGAGAGTGAGGAAAGGAGGGAGGGAACTGAGGGTGACTCTTCTGCACGCTACTGTAACGTCCTGCTTGCGAGGGGACTGTGCTGGCCTTGTTCTGTTAGGCAAGAGGAGAGAGAGGAAGGAAGGAAGGGAGAAAGGGAAGGGAGACGGGGAGGGGAAGTTATGGCCTGCGTGACAGAACAGGGTTGAGCTCAGCGTGTTATTTGAGTCACTTGTTTGCGGACGTAATCAACGGGGATAAAGTTATACGATATATGACGCAGTATTCTCGAGTGTCAGCTATATCAGCCGTGCCATATGGACCGCGGCGACTGTGTGCTAGTAAGAATACAACATTGTGTTATACTGCTGTGTGCTGGAGGGTATTGCGGTGTGGTACAGGATTAAGAGTGTGGCGTGAGGTGTAGCAGTGTGGCGGAGCGGAGATGGAAATGTGGTGAGGATGTGGAGATGTGGTGTTCGTGTGGCTGTGGCAGCTACAACACTGCGGTGAAGAGTGGCTGTTCTTTCTGGCTCAAGAGGAGTGAGAGAACAAAGGGCTCGGAAAGAGATGAGGCAGACGGAGGCGCCGCAGCAGGGATCAGTGGGGCGGTAGGAGCAGGAGGAGTAAGAAGGCAGAGGAGAGAGTCTGGCAAGGTAGGTAGGTACTCCTGCTCACCCACTTTATTCTCCATAACTCAGAAAATTCATTCCAACCAACAGCCGGGCGGATCCAGGGCAGCTCCGTTGGACCGAGGAAACTGGCAGGATCGCCCACCGCCCCCTCGTTATCTTAACAAGGCAGGAATTCCCCCACAGTAAATAAAAATAACACCGCGAACAAGGCTCAAACTTAGTAACTGGTGCGGGTATTCACATAACTTCCACTCGGCGCACGGTCATAGCCAGGCCAGGCAGGACACCCCACACCCCTTCCTCCCACGCTACAAGACCAAACTTTACCTAAATGCCAGGCGACTGCAAAAGGCTTGGCTTCGAATTAAGTAACGAGCCGGGTATTACAATAAGGGGAGCTGGCATGTCCTTAGTAGCGGCGGGAACAGGAGCAGAGCCGCGAAGTTTGACAATATCTACCGGAAATTGTTGCAGCAGCCCCAAAACTCCGACTCGGAATAGAGGTCCTTTGAAACAGAACTCGCGTAGGTGAGCAAGTTCAAGTATCTCGGTGATGCTGGAGAGAGAGAGAGAGAGAGAGAGAGAGAGAGAGAGAGAGAGAGAGAGAGAGAGAGAGAGAGAGAGAGAGAGAGAGAGATGTTAGAAAAGTGAGAGAAGCTCCAACTCTCTTTTGTAGCTTTTCTTTTTTTCCTACACTGCAGAATATCATTTAATAAACTCCTGGAAACAGCGGCGGGCGCCCCTTGCGTACCCGGCGCGTGGCAGCCAACCACTGTAATGGAAAACATAATGGGAAAACATAATTAATAACCCATTTCAAGATTACTGTTTCTGCCGCTCTGGTCTGGCTACCGACTGTAACGCTGTTCATTTAAACACTGAAGGGACGTAAAAGGTGATGATGAGAACGATGATGATTAATAGTAGTAGTAGTAGTAGTAGTAGTAGTACCAGTAGTAGAAGTAGTAGTAGTAGTAGTAGTAGTAGTAGTAGTATAGTAGTGGTGGTGGTAGTAGTAGTAGTAGTAGTAGTAGAAGTAGTAGTAGTAGTAGTAGTAGTAGTAGTAGTAGTAGTAGTAGTAGTAGTAGTATCTTTATATTAACATTACACATCACTCCCTTGAAATACGTACAGGAAGACTAATTTTTCAATCTTGCTATATCACTGCATTAATACCAATTATAACTCTTATTATTACTGTACATTTTGCGGCTTCCCTGTTTCCCGCTTTGCATGTATTCCTCACCTCAGATTAAGTGAACGCGTGCCCTGACTCATTTTTACTCCACCTGTTTGTTCATGATTATTCAGGTTAATCTATAAGTGTAATGACAATGATCGATATTAGGAGTGGTTGTAATGGTGGTGGTGGTGGTGGTGGTAGTGGTGGTGGTGGTGGTGGTGATAACAATACTGATGTAACGGTAGTAGTGCTTATAGGGGTAGTATAGTAGTGTCGGACGTTGTGGTGATAGTAGTAGTAGTAGTAGTAGTAGTAGTAGTAGTAGTAGTAGTAGTAGTAGTAGTAGTAGTAGTAGTAGTAGTAAATGTAGTAGCAATACTATTATTATTATTACTATCATTAATATTAGTAGTAGTAGTAGATCTAGTAGTAGAAATAATACTAGTAGAAGTAGAAGTATTAATAGAAATGACGGCTAATAATAACAATAATAAATAATGATAACAATAATAAATAATAATAATAATAATGATAATAATAACAATAATAATAATAATAATAATAATAATAATAATAATAATAATAATAATAATAACAATAATAATAACAGCACCAACAGCAATAACAATAATGACGCAAATAACAGTAATACCAATAATAATAATAACGTTAATAAATTCCTTAATGCCGAAAGGATACTCATTATAATTATCTTGGAGCACAACAGTCCCACGCATAAATATAGACATTACTTATCATTATTTTCTAACTAAATCATATTAATACACCGAAGGATTTCTGCTGTCGAATACAGAGGCCTTAATTAAATCTGTTAGTGTAGCATTTCGCTTTGCTTTACTCATATAAATTTTTTTCTATTCCTACTGAAAGAAATACGTTTTTCATTGCTTTAGCTGGAGGTCATCACTGTAGTTTTATCACCTCTAATTTTGATGTTATTTGTAAGGTTTCTGGACGGGATTGAACAGAGTGTTATGGTCAGCTGTAGTGTGTGTAGGCACAAGGCGATCTGGGCCAGGTGTGAGGAGCATGGACTGTTGACTTGCTCTCTCACTACTGTTACGGCTAGCCCGTAACATACTCCACTACCATCACCTCCTCCGCTTGCTACCTTGTTCGCCACCTCTCCACCTCCACTCCACGTCACCGTCTCATTAAGAAAAGCTTCCCACAAAGACAGATAGAAGTGAGAGGACAATCAAGCGTCAGACGGAGGCACTGCACCACAACACCTCATGTCCCCACCCCCTCCAACACCACACCTCCCGCCCCTTCCTGTCTCACCACCTCCCTCCTCGCTTTCACCTCTTCACTCCACCTTCAGCTTTACCTCCTACCTCCTCCTCCCTCCTCACCGCCATCCCCTTCCCAGTTGCCGCCGGTCTGGGCTTTACATTAACTCATAAATAAAATTACCCGCACACCCGAGGCGGCGAGGCGGGACGCGACGCCCATTAAACGGATGGGTCGCATTAAGAGCACGACCCCCCACAATAAGAAGAAATGGAACGGAGATAGGCCTCTTTCCTCTTATTGCTTGCCATTTAGTCAGCTTCGGTGCCTCTGAAATCGCGGATGTCGTACGAGCTGCTTCCAGGGAAAGGATCATCAAGACCTTAAGATCCTAAAATGAAAAAGACATCAGCTACACGAGACCAAGTTTGTTGTTGGGAACGCGGCACAGGTTACGAGGAAGAAAGGAGGCAGGGAAAGGGTTAAGAGCTCGGGAAAATAGATTAGAGCAGCCACCCAAGTCAGGAAAGGGAAGGGAAAGGGCTGGAATGGAAGGAATAACGTCGGAAGCTGTGAGGAAGAAGTTATAATTGTAAAAATATCATCAGGTAGGAGGGGAGACGGGGAGAGAGAGGAGCAGAAAGTGCGCTTGTTGTAGATCGTGATTTGTGATTCGTGGTTCCAAGACCAACGCGCCAATTGTCTGTAGCCGCTGTAATCTGAGAAGAGAGGTTAGAATTGCAGGAATGGCGTCGGGTCGGGGAGAAAACGGGGTACAATTGCAAGACAAGCGTCAGGTGGGTTGAAGAAGAGGGCGAACTTGGTGAAAGAACAACACAAAACCTAAACGAGTCGTGACATCTTTCAAACTAGGACATCGGGGACAGTGCGAGGGGGAGAGCGAGGCTACGATGACATGTGCTGGAGTAAAAATAAACGATGCCACGGAGAAAATAGAACGTGCTATATGCGCCTGACAGGAGAGATGTGCATATAGATGAGGAACTTCAGTCACGAGTTCTGAGGTTATCCATCATCTTGTATGTGTTGTGCGAGGGGGACGTAATGGGGAGGGGAGAGGTGAGGGAGACTCTGATCACAATACTGGTGGGGGATGAGTGCGGTGGGAACGATGACTAGCTAGGGCAGGAACAAGACCAAGGGAGGAGCAGCAACACGCACACTAGTTATACTCACGGAAGGTCATAGCGGGAACAGAGGAAACACTAGAGGAAGAACAAACAACAGCAGTCCTATATGTGATAAGCTGCTATAATCTAGAGTAATGGATGCAGCAAGGTAAAGGTGATTGCTCCTTTGCCCCGGGACCTTATCACGGTTGTGTGTGTGAATATCAAAGTAGAAATGAATAAATAATTCCCCCGGTGACAATAGTCTAATTGTTTTGTAATAAAGGATTCGTATTTAAAGACTAAACCTGCTGGTATACAAATTGGAGTTTTAAGCTTTGTCTCCCAACTTTGCCACCCTTCCTCGTTTCTCTCTCTCCTCCTCCTTCCCTGTTCCCTCTATCCCTCTTTTCCACTTCGTCCCCTTCCTCGGTGCTCTGGCTCCCCTCCCGCTCTTCCTCCCCTCCGTCCCCATCTCTTCCCCTCTGCTAACCAAACATTTTTCTCATCCCTGTCAACTCCCACCCCATCGGCCCCTGTTAACCTTCACGTCGCTCCCTGCTCACTTTCATCCCTCCATGTCTCTTCAAACAGCCCTCTCTCGCCACCGGGAAGAAACAGCGGCATCGTTTAGTCTGCCTTGGCGGGGAACTGCGAGCGTCCGAGTATTGCACGCAGGAATTACATCATCAATAATCTGAGTGATGCGGAACCTCCAAAGAGAAGTCACGTTTGGTGTGTGCTTATGTGGTCAAACCCCTCTCTGGGTATCTGTAAGACTAATTTCTTTTTATCCAATGAGTTTGTAGGGAAAAATTGTGATATTCTTAGTTAAAATAAAATTGCTTCCACATATCAGCTTTTGTACAGATATGGAAAAAGTAACACTAGTATAACACCATTTTTTAATAACTCAATTTGAATTTAACTACTTTTCCCTACATTTATTTGATGATGGCCCAGTCTTTATATTAGCAAAGTGTGAGACGAAAACTGAATTTTACTGGCCTTATAAAGTCTACTTCTCCCCACGAGGGCTAAGAGAAGATAGCAAAGGCCGTGCTCATCTTGGAACCGTTTCACTCACTTCTAATCTTAGCCTCCTCCCCCTAACTGTGTCATGGGAACTGGGAAGGCGTTGTGCATGAGGGCTGCGTGAGGAAGGCTTTTATAATACAAAGCTTCCTCCACTGCCACCATCCCCACCACTTCCACAGCAACAAGGACAATAACACGGACGCAACACACCCCCACGTACGAGGCCGAGCGAAGATAAAGCGAGATGGATGGTTCCTGGGGCGCCTCTAAACAAATTAAATGACTAGAAAAGTAGCAGACAAGAGTGAAGGAAGACACGGGCTGGAGATGAAGCGTCGGAAGGAGTAGGAGGGAGGGCTGGGGGTCTTGGGGGCGTCAAGGAGATGAACAAAAAGAACCTAATGGCATGAGGATTGCGGGGAGGGAGGAGGGAGAGACCGTAGTGTCTGGAGGGACACGAGCGTGAATGATGAAGTGTTAGTGTGTGTGTGTGTGTGTGTGTGTGTGTGTGTGTGTGTGTGTGTGTGTGTGTGTGTGTGTGTGTGTGTGTGTGTGTGTGTGTGTGTGTGTGTTTCGTTAGCAGCAGTAGCAGTAGCAGTAGCTGCAAGAAGAGTAGTAGTAGCAGTAGCAGTGGCTGCAAGAGGAGGAGTAGTAGTAGTAGTATTAGTAGCTGCAAGAGGAGGAGTAGTAGTAATGGTAGGATTAGCAGTATTAGTAGTAGTAGCAGCGTCAGGAACACGTGCCAAACCCTCAGGCTGGTAAAACACACACAGCCTCACCCTGACGACTTGGCGGAGCTGCATGACCTCCAATAAGCAGGGCTCCAGGCGTACCGGGGCGAGTAATGGCCGACCACACGCAGCAGCAGCGCCTCCCCACCTCGCATATATCAGACGTCCTGAGGTTTATGACGGGCTTGTTCCCTGTCGCCGGGCTGCAATATACCCTCCAATACCTCTCCTCCAACCACCTATCTCCCGCAGCAAATCGCTCCCATGCTGCCGACAAATATAATACTTCCACCCACAGTGCACCTCCCTTTCTCTTAACAGTGGTGGTGGTAGTAGTGGTGGTTGTGGTGGTGGTGAGAGCCCCTAACCTCTATCCGTGACTATAGTACAGACGGCCCTCTCTCTCCATTCCCACCTTTGTGCCTCCCTATCCGTGCGTGTTGCCTTTGCCGCCGCGGTGTCCCAAGGGTCTGAGAACACGTTACTGGTACATACATGACATTTCTATTTTCCTACACGTGAGAGGGGTTGATGTGTCCTGTGGGGTTCAGGTGAGTAAGGATGATTAAACCTCATCCACTTTCCCTCCCTCCACTTTCTACACCTTCACACTGGCATCGAGGTCTCACCTGTGCCTCCTCACCTGAATGCGCTCCTCCTATATAGTGGCTCGTGTGCTGGGGAAGGTGTGTGTGTCAGATCTTGAGGCAAAACTGTAGTGTGTCCTCGTGATAACTGTGTGGATCGACAAAAATAACTATCATTCATATCAAAGCAATTCTATAATCAGTAAGCTATAATGTGTTTAGAACCAAGGAGCCATTTTTCAGTAGACAGATTATAACTGGGATTTATTATTTTTGTACCTGTAATTACCTCGGTTTCGTTTTTATATCTTTTCCATTTCCATCGATGAAAAATGTTAAAATAAGAGAGTCGTTATTTTTTGTCATTTACATTCTCTTCTTTTCTTTCTTTCACCGAACAGATATTCTTTCACCTGAATCGTTAATTAGTTCCAATTATACACATTTTCTTCCACATTTTTCTTTGCTATTATTTATCTTTCTAATTATAGCTATATCCTGTACGCCACACTCCTACTTCCTATTATTTACTTTCCTTCTGTATTCATTTCCCTGTGTTCCATTTTTTAACGTCTATTTGTGTTACCTCTTATATTTCAATTTCTAGTCTAAACATAAATCATCTCTAATGTGTTTCCTCTTCCATCTGTCCCAATTTGACTTTTCATCTC
This sequence comes from Portunus trituberculatus, assembly GCF_017591435.1. Lineage (NCBI taxonomy): Eukaryota > Metazoa > Arthropoda > Malacostraca > Decapoda > Portunidae > Portunus > Portunus trituberculatus. The sequence goes on along the minus strand of NC_059293.1, from coordinate 19,918,329 downwards.
TTCTCGAACGTTTAGGCTTACAGTGTTTACAGGTTTCCCCTCTGAGGGTCTGGATGGTCAGCTTGTAGACTTCCCTTCACTCCAACAATACCCCCAAGAAACTCCATCTCCACTCCCTCTCATTCCTATACTTCACATTTCAACTTTGAGCTCCTTAACGTTCAGACATTAAAACTTCCTCCTTTGTTTTATCGCTGTTGATTTTCTGTCAGAGAAGTGTATTTTCGTAAGTATTTCCGTAATAGCTGTAACTTGTAGGATCACGAATGAGCGGCAACAGTGACATGCCTTCGAAAACTCTCACAATCTAGTCACAGTCAATCCTCTGCAGGCTTTTGGGAGAATGCATTTTTAACAGTCTCCCTCTTGCTGTAGAAAACATCTCCAGACCTGTTACCTTTAAAAGCACTAGTAGAACATAACTTAACTTTTAACAGTCTCCCTCCTGCTATAGAAAACATCTCCACATCTGTTACCTTTAAAAGCACTAGTAGAACATAACTTTTAACTGCTCACGGAAGTTTAAGCACTAGTAGAACATAACTTTTAACTGCCCACGGAAGTTTAATCCCCGTCACCTCAAACAGAATTCTAGATATCCATGCTGTTTCGTTTCTCTCTTATCTGAATGGAAAGCTGCAATAAAGTGTATTATTTTTGTAGATTAGTTGATAGAGTTAAGCCTTCGTGTACTCTACTTTGCCAGAATACTAGAATTTTAATGTAATTTGACTTATTTATATCTTGCAAGTTTGATCTCTCTCAAGTAAAGGAAAAACTAACATTAAGTCAGCCATTTGTTTTGCAGATTAGCTAACAGTAGTAAGGCTTAAGGAGAAGTGCTCAGTAAGAACAGGTACATATCACCATTTCAAGATTCAGGTGATATGAAAACACTTCAAACGATTCCCGAATTCGATCGTAGACAAGTTATAATCTGATCATTAAAATCATTCAAATTCTACCTATAAATATTTGTTTCTGAAACCCTTCAGTACCATGACATGTTTTCATTTTCATACTGGTTATTTTATGGTGATTTTATACAACTTCAAAAACTTGTGGGGTTATCAAAATAGTGAAAAATGTGGCCGTTAATCTTCTTCCCTCCATAGATCCTTGCTAATGACAATGAAATAGTCTAATGGTACACAAAACTCAAGATAAAAAATGTGTCCCAGTACTGAAGGTGTTAGGAAGACACGCTGATGCTTTCCTGAGCGTCCTCCTTTCCGCCTTCCCCGATGGAACCTTCAAGAGGACGTGTGTATTCAAGGCACTGGACAAGAAAATTCTCTCTCTCTCTCTCTCTCTCTCTCTCTCTCTCTCTCTCTCTCTCTCTCTCTCTCTCTCTCTCTCTCTCTCTCTCTCTCTCTCTCTCTCTCTCTCTCTCTCTCTCTCTCTCTCTCTCTCTCTCTCTCTCTCTCTCTCTCTCTCTCTCTCTCTCTCTCTCTTTCTCTCTCTCTCAATGCCTGTACTTAACATCTATATCAGAGGAATGTAAAAGTTTCTGCAGTTTTCATGATTCTTTTTCCATGTTCCAGCTTACTTGAGTTCCATCAACAACCAGTTCTTCATCTTGCAGTACAACCTATGGCACCTTGTACAACAGAAACGCATCGGTGCCTCCTCTTCCACTTCCGTATGTCCAGTGTCTACAAAGAGAGAAAGCTTCTGCCAAACCACCCAAAGTTACAATTTGAATTTTTCCTTTTCATGCATATTGGTGCTTGGTGGCTACAGATCCCCTTGTTCCCTCCCCTTCCTCTGCTCCTCTCAATCCTCGCTCCCTCCCCATCCTCTCAATCCCCTTCACTAATTTCAATTTCCTCCTCCTCCTCTTTGTTCCCTTCCCTTTTCCATTCCCCGTTACTTTGCGATCCCTCCCTTTAAAGTCCCCTCTAGTGGAATCCTTGCCCTTAGTCCCCTTCCTCTCGTGCACCCATCCTTTCTTCTCATTCACAGTCCCTCCTTCCCTGGCTCTTCTCTTCTAGCTCCCAGGCAATCTTTTTACCCGATATGCGTACACTTTTATCACTTCAGTTTCATCTATCATCCTCATAGCCCGGTGGTCCTCGCCCTGGGTAAGATATATGTGTCAAGAGAAAACTCTCCTCCCTATTCGCACGCTCACTCTTCCCTGACAGCGCCATTCTTCCTCTTTCTTCTCTGATTTCCATTCGTACTCTTTTCTTCTGGACGCCTTACGGTGCCTTTATTTATCTCCTCTCTCTCTCTCTCTCTCTCTCTCTCTCTCTCTCTCTCTCTCTCTCTCTCTCTCTCGCCCTCCGGTAGGTACACCTCACGGAATACATATTGGGTATTATTCAATATCTTCTTAAGTCAAGGATATTTTTGCATTTTAAAGGATTCTAATACCAAACGTTGTGCCGCCTGGGGTATCAGATCCAAATATTTTTCTTTTACTGAGAGAAAAAAAATAAAGAGAATAAAAAAGTGACAAGTCAAAAGGTGAAACTGTGTAACGACGGAAGTAACACCAGTCTCTCATTCCACTTACACCCAGTATTTCCTCCCCTCCATGAACTCCAGGGGAATGCTGACACTAGATCTATATTCATAGCAATGTAAACACAATATTAAATTAACCAGAGAATGTGTGGGGGACGCGTTCTGGTTCCATGGCGAGGCCCTCAGGGAGCAGCCAGGGTTCAGAGAGTCTAAGGATAGCGCCACCACTTAACTGGGCCTGGGTCGCGGTGGCACTGGTGTTTGCGCCTCTTGTTTGGTTATTAGAGGCAACACAGAGAGAAATGGAAGGGTCGAGTGGCGAGCGGTGTGGCTGCGGACCATTGCAAGGTAAGAATCGTAGAAAAGGAGACAGAAAGAGCAAGTCAGACGCGCCGCAGGAAAGAAAAAAACTAGAAAAGAAGGGGGAAAGACTGTCCGTTTGCATTATAGGGAAGTGTGGTGAAGGGGAGCAGCGAAGGAAATAATGAGTCACTCCGTAAATAGCTGACGAGACTTTTCTCGAGGAAGGGATAATGGAGGGATGGACCATTGACACGCTAATAAATGTGGCAAACTAACGAATATCGGAAGGAGAGAATTGGAAGGAAGGAGACGATAAACATTCAAAAATATTTCCCGACTCTTTGAAATACTTATTTGAGGAGAAAGACAGAGAGAGAGAGAGAGAGAGAGAGAGAGAGAGAGAGAGAGAGAGAGAGAGAGAGAGAGAGAGAGAGAGAGTAGTAGAAAGACAGACAAAGAGAACGGAAAGAAAAACAAGAAAGAGAATACAACAAATACAAAGAACTAAAAAGAAAAAAAAAGAACAGGAGAAGGGATGAAGGAAAGTAATAAAACAATGAAAAAAAAAATAAAGTGGATGGCAAATGGAAGTGAATACGCAGAAACATTGCTTTATTCACAAATTCTTCAGCAAAACGATAAAAACATTGATACATTGAGTGAGTGACCATAAAGGAAGGAGAGGGGAAACAAAAAAAAAGCACAATAAGGGAAAGAGAAAAGAAATAGGAAGGAGGGAGCCGCGGAAAGTGGAAGGAAAGAGGAAAAAAAAGGGAGATTATGCCATTTAATAAACAAGATTATATTTGGCTTGTTAGAGGAAATGGCGAGGAAGAGAATAGGTTAGGCTTATCCTCCCTCAAGACCCACGCACGATGGCAGGTCACGAGAGAGAGAGAGAGAGAGAGAGAGAGAGAGAGAGAGAGAGAGAGAGAGAGAGAGAGAGAGAGAGAGAGAGAGAGAGAGAGAGAGAGAGAGAGAGAGAGAGAGAGAGAGAGAGAGAGAGAGAGAGAGAGAGAGAGAGAGAGAGAGAGAGAGAGAGTATAGGAGAGGTGAGAAGGAAGAGAAAGTAAGAGGATGCTATAGAAAGGAGAGAGAATAAGTGTTTTTTTGTAGAGAGAGAGAGAGAGAGAGAGAGAGAGAGAGAGAGAGAGAGAGAGAGAGAGAGAGAGAGAAAGGATGTTGTGGTATATAATGATCAATCTTTATCCTTTGTTCTTCTTTCTCTTTCTCTTCTTCCTCCTCGTCCTCCTCGACCTCCTCCAGGAACAGACCAATATACACACACACTAACAGTTTTAAGAGAGACACGCAGAAAACACACAAAAGTATCACCTTCCCTCTAACCTACGCATCCCCTTTAAGGTTTAACCCCTTCAATACTGGGACACATTTTTACCTTGAGATTTGTGTACGATTAGACCATTTTATTGACATTAGAAGGAGTCTATGGAAGTCAGAAGATTAATGGCCACTGTCTTCACTATTTTGATCCCCCACATGAGTTTCTCAAGCTGTATAAAGTCACCAAATAATAGTAAGTAGAATGAATATGGAAAAGCGTCATGGTATACTGTAGGGGTCTAAAAATCATCAATCAGCGCAGGTCTGAGTATCATCTTACCAAACGTTACCTTCCTTATTTGTGCTCCACTTCCCCCAGTCAGGATCTCTTCTTCCTTCCTGTCATATTCCGCTCCGCTCCGCCACCTCCACCTCCACCACCACCATCACCTGCTCCTCCAGCCACGTCAGGGCTCAATAAAGCAACAAAATGCTCTGCCCGGGCCATCCAATCCCCTGCTTGTGCCGACAGCAGGGTCATCTCCCCCTGATTGCCTCCTCAGGACATCGATCCTCCTCCTCCTCCTCCTCCTCCTCCTCCTCCTCCTCCTCCTCCTCCTCCTCCTCCTCCTCCTCCTCCTCCTCCTCCTCCTCCTCCTCCTCCACTCACCTGCGGCGTGATCTTCAAGTGAGTCCAGGTGAGGCAAAAGGCTTCAGTGAAATTACAAACCGGCAAAGAGACTTAAGTTATGTCAGGTTAGGTTAGGTCAAGTTAAGAGTCATAGGAAAAGATATGTACATTCTCCAGTGGTAATAAATGTATCGCTCCAGTAAAAACCAAATATCTTTAGAGAAGTAAACATTGCTCCTCAGCCTTTTAGAAATACTTTACCGGCGGCACCTTCGTGGTTCATGGCAGAAAACCAATCTGTATTTATGATCGACAAACACGAACTGGCCTTGATGATCCTGACTTTGGCTATGAGAGAGAGAGAGAGAGAGAGAGAGAGAGAGAGAGAGAGAGAGAGAGAGAGAGAGAGAGAGAGAGAGAGAGAGAGAGAGAGAGAGAGAGAGAGAGAGAGAGACTATATGCCGTTCAACTACTACATCGAGAAACATAACCGATGAAAGTAAGATAAGACCAGAGTAGACATTTTCATCTAAAGTATTTGTCCATTGAGGAAAAGATAACGTTCTTCTGTGTACATAGTTATTCAGGAGGGAGGTTCTGGTAAATAAAGAGAAAACCCAAGCTAACAAAATCATAGAGAGAAGATGAAGGAAGTTTATTTTATACAGAGAAAAGGAGTAGGAGAGAGAGGAAGCAGAAAAGAGGAAAAAATGACAAAAAAGTTTAGAGTGTAATGGACCCAAAGGCATCTTAAAAGGCAGTGTATGCAAGTGTATTAGTGTAATGCAATTGTGTGTGTGTGTGTGTGTGTGTGTGTGTGTGTGTGTGTGTGTGTGTGTGTGTGTGTGTGTGTGTGTTATATTTGTGATCTACATGTAATCAAACCAGAAAAAAATACATAACGAAATACATAACGCATTATAATACAGATACTACCAACCACACACACACACACACACACACACACACACACACAACACCACACCAACCACACTCCTACTCAAAAGTTTACGCAATCATTTACATAATACCTGCACAGAATCATCACATCAAAATTACAGACTCCACCGGTTCACTTGATCGACAATATCAGATTAAGGTGCCAATCGCCTTGCGTGCCGCCCTTTCCTAGCTGGCCTTTCGACAAGCGCGGCCAACTCCCTCTGTTTTATCAGCACGCGCATCAATAAATATCACACTCCGTTGATTACACTCGCTTTTTTATTGCCGACTTTATTACCAGAAACGCAAAACACCCCTCCCCTTCCCCTTCCTATAAATACAGAAACTAGACGCTCTGCTGGGGGCACGAGCACCTCCCAACCCCCATCCCTTCACTCATATACATTTTTTCTGTTGGAAAGGGATGGGATATGAGAAGTATGAGGGATATTATGTATATACGAGCGACGAGATGGCTTTGAATATGTAAGGCGCCAAGTATATTACAGAAGAAAGGCACTACCAACAAAAGATGGAGAGGAAGATATGATGAGATTAGAATAAAACATTAACTCGGATGACGGACGTACCTAAAAAAGAATAGAGGCTGAGGCGGGAAAACATCCATTTCATCAAAACCAAAAATGAAATGCTGCAATAAAAGGGGGAATTGGGGAAAAGAGCTCTGCATCTGGATAATATATAGGAAAGCAATAGGAAATACAGATAGAACCATTATCTTAACTGAAGTTGAAGGTACGGAATAGATATAAAAAAAATGATGAAAAAAAGACATGATTCAGGTGATGCAAAGGAAGGAAAGGAAAGAGTATCAGTGCTGAAGATAATAACGCTTCAGGCACGGATACAAAAAAAAAATTGCAAAAAATAAAATACAGAGATGAAAAGCATGTAAGAAATGTGATAGGGCAGTAAGAGCAATGGTGGGTGGATGAGTTAAAAAAAAAAAAAAGTATTGGAGAGCATTATCGAAAATACATAAAAAAAAAAAACGCTGAAAATAAAAGTGAGATGAAGGTTGGAGTAAAAAAGATAAAGCTACATATCCAAAGAGTTAAAATGTGGTAAGCAGAGACTATTTTAATTTTGTTAGGTAATTAATCAGCAGGTGAGTGTGGATTAAGATAAAAAGGCAAGAGAAACATGAAGACTTCTATGAGGGAGGTGGTAGGAGAAACAACATAGAAAATCAGAAAAAAAATCGAAATAAAAAAGTATAAATAAAGTACTGGTAATGGAAAATAAACAAGGACGATAAAAGAGGTTGAAGAGAAGTAATGTGAGAGCCACTTCCACTACGATTCTGAAGGGTATTTAATTAAAGGGTCAGTGTAGGAGGGAGCCAACAGACCAGGTGACCTTATCAAGTTAGCGATAATAACTCACAGTGCAGGTCACCCAGGTGCGTCCGTCGAAGCCAGAACCAATTATCTTACCTGAAAAAAGAACGAGAAAAAATTTTATCAGTAGGAAGGTATAAATCTATATATATATATATATATATATATATATATATATATATATATATATATATATATATATATATATATATATATATATATATATATATATATATATATATATATATATATATATATATATATATATATATATATATATATATATATATATATATATATATATATATATATATATATATATAAAATGGGCAAACCCAATTATGAAATGAACCTAACCTAACCTCACCTAATGTAACCTAACCTAACCTAACTAACGTAATAATAACCTAAACCATTTCATGAAATGTGCCACTGTGTGTTTCATGAATTGTGTTATGTTAGTGTGTGTGTGTGTGTGTGTGTGTGTGTGTGTGTGTGTGTGTGTGTGTGTGTTAGGTTCATTTCATGAATTGGGATTGCCATTTCATGAAATGTATAACATGTATATATATATATATATATATATATATATATATATATATATATATATATATATATATATATATATATATATATATATATATATATATATATATATATATATATATATATATATATATATATATATATATATATATATATATATATATATATATATATTTTAAAACATCCTATATACTCAATGATTAAATTCAATGTGTGTGTGTGTGTGTGTGTGTGTGTGTGTGTGTGTGTGTGTGTGTGTGTGTGTGTGTGTGTGTGTGTGTGTGTGTGTGTGTGTGTGTGTGTGTGTGTGTGTGTGTGTGTGTGTGTGTGTATTTCGTATGGCAAATATTTGATAAGCAAGAATTTATTATTTAACACTCACTGCAGAATCAGAATGGATCGCTCAAATTTGCATTAAGCTGACAATGTCGCTTGCCAGAACATCTAACGCTCATGATAACTGGAACATCCTTTATTTGAGTTATATTTTCAAAAAATGTTACAAATATCATAAACTTATTTTTGAATTACTTTTGAATTACAAGGATTCATAGAAAAAAAACACATAACACATATTAAGTTTGAATATTTTGTCTCTTTATGCATATTTCATCAGCAACTAACATTGAAAATTATCAGAATATCCTTAATTTTAATTGAGGAGAAGGAAAAAAAAACAAGACTTACATTTTAATTAACGAGTCACGAAAAAGCGAAAGAAATTTACAATATTAAATCTGCCTATATTTTGCAAACACATTTTCTATATTATTCATTTTCCTTTTTCTTTTTCGTTTACTCGAGTTACTATGTCTTCTTTTAATGGTCCGGAGTGGGGAAGGAAGTAGGTATAGGTAAGATCCCCCTATCAAACTTAAGGAGCTTCCCTCTTTCGTTATCATCTACTTTGAACTTCCTACGATAATCCAACATCAAGGTCCACAACAGGTAAAAAATAAGGTACAGAACACTCATCTTCCGCCTAATTACCTCGTCAACAGTACAGGTAAGGCGAATTGAGGCGTATCGATTCTCTTTACACCTTAAGGGATTCAGTTACTTTGCTAGCGGTAATTCCAGCATAATTTTCTGATCATTATTTTCTTCGGCCTCTCAGTGGCAAGAGATGAGGATCCGAAATGAAATTGGATACCCTTTGGAGAGTCAGAGATTGGAACTTCATTAGCCTACCATGGAAATGAGGTGCGGAAAATTCAATGAAGACTCTTTTTGTACTTTCTTACGCAGGATCTTGAGAGCTGTCACGATAGGGAGGAAGAGAAAGTCGACCGTAGAAAATAGTGTGGAAATTTATCTTCGTCCCCTCAGGAAAATTAAACTCAATATACGTGACAGTTATTACGCATTAGCTCCGTCATGTTACTCCTCGATCGTTCCGCTACACAGAGCCACTCCAAACCATCTATTTCAACCCTTTCAATACTGGGACGCATTTTTACCATGAGATTTGTGTACGATTAGACCATTTTATTGACATTAGGAAGGGTCTATGGAGGCCAGAAGATTAATGGAAATATTGTCTTCAATATGTTAATCCCCTCATGAATTTCTGAAGCTGTATAAAATCACCAAATAGTAACAAGAATGTATACGAAAAGGTGTCATGGTAACTATGTATGATTATTTCCAGGCTTTCACTCTCATTGTCAACGGTGTACATGTAACCATTCATGCGGGGACCATATCACAGGCCTCAATATCACTATTAACACATTAACCCCTTTAGTACTGGAACTCATTTTAACCATGAAATTTCTGTACGATTAGACCATTTTATTAACATTAGAAAGGGTCTATGGATGTCAGAATATTAATGGTCACAGTCTTCACTATTCTAATCCCCCACATGAATTTCTGAAACTATAAAATCACCAAATAGTAACCAAAATGAATATGAAAATGCGTAATGGTTATGGGAACGTACGTAACAGGAACATTACTAGCACACTTTATTGGAGACTAGCAAATTCTGAAGACTCACACATAATATAACGCAAACGAATTCAAATACTAGCACACACTAAGGTCAAATCACTAGCACATTAATATCACCACACGACTGAAATATACACTTCTCTCATTACAATCGCATTATGAAGACACATAACACTGCCAGCATCCGCCAAGATAGTTACTCATTATGAAAGCAACACGGCACTTCAATGCACATACCCACGCCGAACCCTGCTTTGTGCCAGGCGACTCTCGTGTTACACAAAGGCCTTCAACACACCATGAAGAGCACACCTGCTTCACACACCAGCACAGGAAGGGTATTTGTGCAGTAATCGTATGTCAGTTATGAGGAGGACACAGAATACGTCTCTTTCTCTTAGTAGTAGTTGTAGTAGAAGTAGTAGTAGTAGTAGTAGTAGTAGTAGTAGTAGTAGTAGTAGTAGTAGTAGTAGTAGTAGTAGTAGTAGTAGTAGTAGTAGTAGTAGTAGTAGTAGTAGTAGTAGTAGTAGTAGTAGTAGTAGTAGTAGTAGTAGTAGTAGTTGTTGTTGTAGTAGTAGTAGTAATGGTAGCAGTGCTAATGATTATAAAATTAATGTTGTCGCTGTTTTTATTGATACAGAAAGTGGTAATGGTAATGGTAGTGATGGTGATGGTAGTGGTGGTGGCGGTGATGATAGGGGCTATTAATTGCTGGGAAAATGGCTGAATGTAAATATAAAAATTAAATCAAGTGGGTTAATTTCACGCCTCACAGATATGTTTCATGGAAAGCTTAATCACTGGTGTTGTTTCTGTTTGGGACAATTTATGTTTTACACTTACAAAGATTAATCATTTGCTATTTTCAACACATTATGATGTGCTATACATTTCTTTAGCATTTACTTTCTCTCTCTCTCTCTCTCTCTCTCTCTCTCTCTCTCTCTCTCTCTCTCTCTCTCTCTCTCTCTCTCTCTCTCTCTGATTAACTTTTCATTGACAAATAGTCATGGCTAGAAATTGCCTCTAATAGAATATATATATATATATATATATATATATATATATATATATATATATATATATATATATATATATATATATATATATATATATATATATATATATATATATATATATATATATATATATATATATATATAGAGAGAGAGAGAGAGAGAGAGAGAGAGAGAGAGAGAGAGAGAGAGAGAGAGAGAGAGAGAGAGAGAGAGAGAGAGAGAGAGAGAGAGAGAGAGAGAGAGAATGGGGAGAAAGGGGAAAATTGTACGTTTGCAGGGAAGTTTGCCCTGGCCGAGGCCGACACAGGGTAAAGATGTAAGGCAAAATATAGTGTGTACATACACGATATACTACACGACGTTATGTAAACACGTGAACACAATTTCCTAGGTGTGCCGAGGATACTGTTGACTTTAGGAAGGCCTAGAAAGAGGATATATTAACCAAAGAACCGTAGTGTTGGTGTAATGCGGCAAAAATTCCCCGTGGTGTGCCAGCCCAACATAGATGCGATGGCATCAAGTAATAAATCACATCGGGCACCGGAGTCTCTATATATGGCACAGTAAGTAATCAGTCACCTCAGAATAACGTGAAATTATTAATGTGTCATTTCAACTCATCTGTAGAAATGTTGTCTGAATTTTCTGTACACTTTTGGCAATTCCATGTGTGTGTGTGTGTGTGTGTGTGTGTGTGTGTGTGTGTGTGTGTGTGTGTGTGTGTGTGTGTGTGTGTGTGTGTGTGTGTGTGTGTGTGTGTGTGTGTGTGTGTGTGTGTGTGTGTCATTCATGCTCACAGCTTTAAGTTCTACTATCAATCTCGACCAACAGTAGGAGATGAGGAGGAATAAGCTAAAAAAAAAATGAGGGAAACAGTTACAAGAAAAAGGCTGGAAGGACAGAGACACAGATAAACTTGTAATGGAATCGCAAAGAATGGGGGCAACACAAGATCCACTGGACAGGGACAAGTGGAGAAGATTTGTGCACCGCTCCAATCTCCGACACTCGAAAAATAGCGGAGGAAGAAACGAGAAGAAAGAAAAAGAAGAAGAACAAGGAAAAGAAGAAGAAGAAGAAAAAGAAGAAAAGAAAAAGAAAAAGAAGAAAAGTAAAAGAAAAGAAGAAAAAAAGAAAGAAGAAGAAGAAGAAGAAGAAGAAGAAGAAGAAGAAGAAGAAGAAGAAGAAGAAGAAAAGAAAAAAAGAAAAGAAGTAAAGAAAGAAAATGAAAAGAAAAAAAAGAAAGAAGAAAAAACATAGATCTTGCGAGACAAAATTAAATTGTCCGATGTCTTTTGTTTGGCATAAAACATGAATTTGAAGACATAATTAAAAAAAACGGAACCAACTACATATTTCAGAGCAAAAGGGACATATAAATGACTGGAGGATGCAGAGTTCCACCAGTGAATGAATGAATGATGTGAGGAAAACTTATGTGATGACTAAGGCGCCTCACAAATGTCCTTATATATTGTAGCAAAGAATTAAGAACTATTATATATTTGAACACATGTTATTTCAATGTCACGTATCGATCTTCTGCAAAAGCACTCGGTTCATCCTGGAGCTTTTGTAGGACACGAGATTGTAATAAATGGTTTGTTTTTATACACTCTAATGTTTCCGAAGGTTTTTAATCAATAGACTAATCAAATTAACCATACGCTGCGTGATGAGACGTGAAAATACGAATAAGTTTGAAAAGAAAAGCTTGTCCGGCCCGGCAGACAACGCATTGTGTCATCAGCGGCTGTGATTGAAAAAAGTTTTGTGAATAGAAAAATCGGCAAGTCTTCTGCGCAGGAAAATGTTACGGGTGTCTGAAGAGTGTCCGGAGAAAGTTGTGATGAATATCGAGCAAGAAAAGTTCTGATGTAAAAGATGACTTTCTTCCTCTCCTTTTTCCCCCTCCCTTTCTTTCCTCCTCTGAACTGTTGGTAGGTCCGCGTGGGCTCCGTTGTGCAAACTTTAAACTTTGGCTGGCGCTCACCAAACGGACACCACTGCAATGCGTTCACTTAAATTCCACAAAACAAAACTCCTCACTCTCATAAATGTCCAAGATATTAATTAGTTCCCGCTTTAAAACTCTGATAAAATGGAGATAATTGCCTTCAGTTTTAATCAATGAGAGAAAAGAAATGAAAAGGAAAAAAAAAAAAGGTGAAATCCATTAATACATCTAAATTGAGGAGTTCTTGCATTGCCCTTTATAGGACCATAGGGGGAGAAAAATCACTGGATTGCTTATGAAGAGAGAAAAAAAGGAAAAACTTCACCATTCCGATAAGGAGGGTAGAGGTTGGCAAGGGAGCTACCGGCCACCTCTCCCCTCTCTCTACCCAATTAGACGAGGAAGGGATGGTGAGCGAGAATAAAGGGCGTTGAATCCCTAAGGAGCATGTGTATATATGTGAACTTTACCGGGACAGAGAGATTGAAAGATTATACTGTTTGACTATCACACGACGTAATCTCTCACATACACACACACACACACACACACACACACACACACAAACATACACCACAAGAAGTCATGGTCAAGTAGGTGCAGTAGATCAATAAGATATCATAGTCTGCTGCCGAAGAGAGATGTTAGCAGACTTAAAATCCTAACATTTATTACTGCTCTTCTGCTGATCATGAAAATCCCACACTATGAAATACCAGACGAGAGAGCCTTTGAAGATATTTTCGCACGAGTATATCAATTCTGTGATGCTGAGGTTGGAGCAGTATCTTAATAATACATTCCCTCTGAAGAGATTCTGTCTGGAATATGATACACTATCCGATATTTCCACTTTATTTATGAACTTTCAATTACCACTAAATGAAGACGACAGAAACGAGAAAGAATAAAAGAAATCCTAGTGGTACAGTGAATTCCCCTTTTTAATTACTCTTGTTTTTGCAACACCCAAGGAATTCACCAAAAACAAATATGAGAAAAACATACAACACTTCCAACCTTCAAAAGACGGACGAGCAGCGGACTGACAGCTATACGTTCAACACACAACAAGATGCATTCAGAACCTTTCATGAATACTCCATGTTAAGAAAAAATGCTAAATAAACTAATGAATATCAATCAGCGGCAGTGTCTTCCTTAATTAGAGCAAATCATTGGCATACACCTACACACCTACACACACACACACACACACACACACACACACACACACACACACACACACACACACAGCTGGTCAAGTATGTAAAGGCTAGTAGGACAGAAATGTATGTATGTGTTCAGTTATATTCAACAAAAAGGAAGCATACTATAGTTTTAAAAGAAGGTTGGCGTTGATTTGATATTCGGACACATTCCAGTAAAGGTTACACGCAGGAGAGTGAAGCAGAGTGGGGCTGTGAGGCCGAGAGAGGCAAGAAGGAAGAGTGATGGGGAAGCATGTGGCGGCGGTGCTCCCTTCCATGCCAATTTCCTGTTTTTATTCATCAACTGTATTTTTTCATCTTCCTTATTAGGGTGGGAAATCAAATTCCTCTGTCTCTCTCTCTCTCTCTCTCTCTCTCTCTCTCTCTCTCTCTCTCTCTCTCTCTCTCTCTCTCTCTCTCTCTCTCTCTCTCTCTCTCTCTCTCTCTCTCTCTCTCTCTCTCTCTCTCTCTCTCTCTCTCTCTCTCTCTTCGACATCCTCATTTGCCTCTTTCACAATATCGTTCTTCACAATCTTTGCTCTATCTTCACATCTTCCTCGTCATTTCGCATTCTCTCTCTCTCTCTCTCTCTCTCTCTCTCTCTCTCTCTCTCTCTCTCTCTCTCTCTCTCTCTCTCTCTCTCTCTCTCTCTGTGTGTGTGTGTGTGTGTGTGTGTGTGTGTGTGTGTGTGTGTGTGTGTGTGTGTGTGTGTGAGTGTATGTAACCACCTGCAGGCTTTTTTTTTTTTTCCCCGGTGACAGCCACTGGAACTGTTCATTTTACATAATCAATTTCTTTTATGTGTATGTTATGAGGCTTAACCATCCGCTGGGTTCCCTCTTTCCCTCTCAGTGTGTCCCCCTTAGCCATTGTTAGTCACGCTGCGGCGACCGGACTGAAACTAAATTGGCTGCGTTATCCTAGGCTACAGCAGGTCTTGTCAAGGGGAGGTTGCAATGAGAACACTCCTGTAGGGGGAGATGGAAGAGGAGGAACAGGAGGAGGAGGAGGAGTTGTTGAAATGTGACAAAAATAGAGTGATGCGTGTAAAAGTCTCCGGAAGAGCCTGAAAAAAGGTCTGACTTGGGGAAAAGGACACAGAGGAGGGTGGCAATACGTTAGAGCAGATAAGGCAGATAGAGTGACATTTAGGGAAGGAGAGGCGGAGGGTGAGGAAAGGGGCGCAGAGAGTTATGGACTATGCAAAAAGGAGATGAATGTGAGAGAGAGAGAGAGAGAGAGAGAGAGAGAGAGAGAGAGAGAGAGAGAGAGAGAGAGAGAGAGAGAGAGAGAGAGTAACAAAGAATAACTCTATATCACTTTTAAGTCACTCAGGTCTATAATTTCTAACTGTAAGACAAAAACCTTCTCATAAGCAGCGTTTTTACTTCTCGAAAGACAACAAGGAAATAAGAAAAAGAATCTGTAGTGAAGAAAACATAAAACCGTGCAATATCTTCTTCTGGCATTGCTTTCCTGTTCTATGAAGCAAACGCGGTAAGTAAAGTTATAAGAGAGGAGAGTTGAGGACAAACATAAGCAGGTGAATATACTGAGAAATCCATGGCACTACTTGGACGAATGGTAATAGGTCTCCACCTTTAATCTATTATCAATGCACATTGTTGTACCTGTAAAAATGTTGACTATTTCTGCAGTTTATTTAAACACGTCACTAACTCTCATTTTTTTTCCATGTTCAGGAACTGGTGAACTTATTTATCTTTTCATCCTGATACCCATTTATGAATTTATCCATTCATTTATTTATTCATCTGTTAGTGATGTATTCTTGCTTGTGGCAAGCTTCTCTTATGAAAAATACAAGGTAAAAAGTAACAGGTAAAAAATATCTGCTCTCCTTGGCAACGAATCAAGCGAAAGAAAAGATTTGCACTAATATTTTCGTGAGAATAATTTGATGGTATGACTAAACATTCATATATATTCTATTTTTAATAAGTTCTAAGAAAGAATCCCAAACATTCCTTAACAAATAACACAACATACTCCACGAGTGGGGAGCGGGACAGGGGATGTTACTCCACTGTTATTATATATTGCCTCTGGTTTCTTTTATTAATTTACTTTGGAATGAAAATAAAAATTGAATGATAGAGTAAAACTGTAGAACTTTATGAAAGACTTTTATCATCAGAATAAAAACAAAACACCTTCCATGGGAAGCCCTTGTCATTAGATTCAAAACAACAATAATTTGCTGTGCCTCTTCAATTTTCAAAAGAAGTAAAGGCGGGCCATGATTGGAATGATTTCAGAGAAGACAATTGCCATTCAACTCAGCTGTAGAACATGGAAATGTAGTTGTTTATTTCAGCTGAACACTTGAGCCAACTTTAATCAACATTAAAATATGAATTCGCACAACAACGAATTGAGAGAAGGCAAATGGAGGCATTTCATGGGAAAATATTGCAAACTTTGAATTGAAAGCAAGGACAATAAATATATATATATATATATATATATATATATATATATATATATATATATATATATATATATATATATATATATATATATATATATATATATATATATATGCTTCGCTTCTACTAGAACACGTTAGGCAGCATTAATCAGGAGTATAAAATGTAAACGTGCACAAGTTATCGTCCAGCAACGAATTAGGAACCATAATAAAAATATAAGTTATGCATATTCATCCTGAGTAACATTTCATCTGCAGGGTCTGGCGCGTCCCTTACGCCACCTCTGCGCCCCGCCCCCACCAGCCCCTCCCCGTGCGCTGCCTCAACAACCGCCCCCACGAGAGCCATTCCACTCTCCCTCCTCAGCCTCGCCAAGACCCCACGCGATACTATTCACACGCCGCCACTCGCAACAATAACATCTTTCTTGCATATATGATTCTTCGTTGTTTCTTTTTTATTTTGTTTCTTATTCATTACACATTTACACCACCACATGAAGGTCTACAAATCGTCATATTTACATACCATGACGTGACTCGGAGGCAATACAGTGCAGCGTTCAGTGACTTCCAGTGACACAAAGAAGGAGAAACTTGGACAGCGACAGATTCGATCGCGGGGAAGATTAGACAAAAAGTTCTGAGCTTGATTCCTGCGCACCTGAAGGCTTTCTCAGGATTCCTCGGAACTTCCATGAATTTGTTACATTAGCTGATAAAGAGGAGAGCACGCGCAGCCGCACACACTCACAGACATAGCTAACCCCTGCATCAAATAAGATATATGATTTCTCTAAACACTGAAATAACACTCTTACATTCAAACTTACTCAAAGCAATCTAACTTTACTCATTAAAATTTGTGTTTCTTACGTTTCCTTCAATATCTAAGTCAACCCACGTGTCCCTCAATGCTTCTGTTGATCTAGTAATCCTAAAATACCCACCACTTCCTCAACAAACTAATTCAAAATAACTGATAACTGATAACTGATAAGAGGGAGGTTTCAAGACATTTACACCCGTCTTTTTGGCTAATTCTATCAGACCTGCAAGAGGGCTGGTAACTAAGTGGGCCTTCATTTATTTATTTTTTTTTTCTTTTTGCTGCCCTTAGCTGGCTTTCTCCTCTTACATAAAAACCCTTAACATTCCCTGCCACGCCATACTTTCCATCATATTTAGCGTCCAACGAGGGAATTGGGCGGCATGAAAGAATGTCGCACCACGCATCTCCCTCGGCTCGCTGTTCGAACTTTAACAATGCACTTGCACGTATTACAGGTCCGGCTGGCCCACTCCGGCGAGCATCACACTCTTAACTTAATTACAGGGTCGTGAATTCGAGCACCATGTTGGGAGTTCCATTTCTCTGCTGTTTCCAATGCTGATCGCTTTTTTACCCCTCTTTTTTTACTTTTTTTTATCCCTTTTTTTCTTTTTTTCCATTTGGCCAATTTCTATCCCTTTTATTTTCTTTGATAGGAGGACTCGCACATATTCGAAACTTCCATTTTTTATCTGCTTTTATAGAGAGTAAGTGCATTTTATTTTGTTACTCAATTTACGTTTCGCATGTTTGTTTATAGAGCACTTTTATATGGTATATTTATACAAGCTATTGTTAATACCATATGCGATCTCAATTACGCTGTTCTTTTTTTTTATATATCTCTTTAACCGTGGAGAGAAATAAAAATAAATATGGATTAATGGCTATGGACGTCCAATCGCGATATTGCAATTAAAAAGAAAAAAAAAGGCATGGCTAGTTTGCAGCCACTCAGCTCCCAGGATCTGGCTTTCACACGGTGAGTGGCTTAAAGTGCTGGCAGAGTTTGTCCATGCTGTTGATGATTCCGGCACGGGGACACCAGTGGAAGCTAAGGGAAAGGAGGCGGTAGACGAATAAGGAGGGAGAGAAATACAGCTGAGGTGATTGAGGGTGGGTGCGACTTGCCGTTTTATAGGTTACAGGTGGAAGATGCTTGGAGGGAAAGGTTAGAAAGTGGATCATAAGAGGTTTATGATAGTAAATAAATGGTGAGTAGGACACGAAAAAAATCGATGATATATGTTAGAACAAAACAATAAATAGGAGATACAGAAGAGAAATAAGGACAAGAGGAAAGGAAATAAGAGAAAGAGGAGAGAAAAGGAGGGTATAAGGTAAGGAAGAGGAAATAGGAAAGGAGAGGAGGTAGGTGAGAGGAAAGGATATAAGTGAAACAGGAGAGAAAAGAGGATATAAGGTTGAGGAGAGGAAACAGGATAGGAGGAGAAATAAGGACAAGAGATAGATGAGAGAAAATGGGATAATAGAAAGAGAAAAGAAAATACGAGGTAGAAGAGAGGAAACAGGAAAGGAGGTGGAAGAAAGCAAACAGAATAGAAAGAAGAGAAGAAAAAACAGAACACTCCATCTGTA
Source organism: Portunus trituberculatus (assembly GCF_017591435.1). Taxonomy (NCBI): domain Eukaryota; kingdom Metazoa; phylum Arthropoda; class Malacostraca; order Decapoda; family Portunidae; genus Portunus; species Portunus trituberculatus. Next base: position 19,899,761 of record NC_059293.1, on the reverse strand, counting down.
AATGCAAAACATATTCACACACACACACACACACACACACACACACACACACACACACACACACACACACATCTAGTCAGTTTCATGTCGAGTAAACCAACGCAAGGATAAGCAACAAGAAATCCCAAGCAGATAATACATGTAATGCCCAAGATAATTACTTCGTATTGATCAAGAGCTTTTCTTATTTAAATTTTCCGTGAGTTTGTATTTTTTTTCTTTACCTCGACTGCTTTCTTTGTGTGTGTGTGTGTGTGTGTGTGTGTGTGTGTGTGTGTGTGTGTGTGTGTGTGTGTGTGTGTGTGTGTGTGTGTGTAAAAGAAACGTGCCACTCTACATATTTTCTTCCTTTCCTCCTCCTCTTCTCTTTTATTGTCTTTTTTTTATCTTCCACTCCTTTCTTGTTCTTTTTTCATTATTTTTTTCATCCTCTATATTTTTACTTCCTTTCTATTCCATTCCATTTTCCTAATTTCTTTCTTTTCCCCTCCTCGTGTCTTTCCTCTTTTTATCTCTTCCACTCCTGATTTTTTTTTCTATCTTCTATATTTCCACTCCCTTTCTATTCCTTTCCATTTCCTATTTCTCTCTCTTTATTTTTTTTTTCCTTTCTACATTCTGTTTTATATTTTCACGCCTTGCATTTCCCCGTTTCGTTTTCCTTTCTTCCCTCTCCTTCTCTCGCCAATTTCCGAGTGCCGCACATTCCTACCCATCGTCACTGCCTCACGCTACACTGCCCCTCTACACCGCCGCCTCCACGTGCCTCTCTACACCCTCTACGGACTGTTCATTTTTATCGCACTCCGTACAATTAAGTTTTTTTTTTTTCGTTTTGTGTGTCTGTGATTCATTCTTCACATTCCAGCGTTCCCCTACCGCTATTCCACATGGGTTTTGTTTCATTTCTCCTGATTTAATGTTCCCGCTGAGTAATTCCATCTTTTTTTTTTTAATTCTTATTCCATCTGTCTAGTTTCCTCTTGGTACCGTGAATATTCTTAACTGTATTCCCTTATTTCCACTTCACTATTCCCTGCATCTCATTCTTCCTCTTATAGTTTCGTTCTCCCTTTCTCTTTTTCACTCATCCCATTTTACCATTACCACCTGTCTGATTTTTTTCCCCTTATTCTTTTACCACTTATCCCTTTCCTTTCCTCATCCTTCTCCTCCCTATTTTCCCTTCCAGATGCCCCCCAACCTCGCCTCCTTATTCTTCCCTCAACACCCGGGCCATTTTCTTGCCAATAAAAACACGAAGGTCTATTATTTGCAGAGGAACAGATGAGGAGGAAGAAGCAGGGGGCGAGGAAGGGAAGAAGAGATCTCACTAACGGAGGAAAGGTGAAGCGGAGGAGAGGGGAGATGCCATACTGTAAAAATAAAGTTGGAGAAGAGACGTGAGAGTAAACTAACTTCCTTTCCTCCTCTTCCTGTTCTTCTCCTCCTCCTTCCTCCTCTTCCTCCTTTGTTGCCTCTACACAACACGCAGGAGGATTAGTTACGGATACCTGTGGCGAGGCAAGGAAATGGAAGGAGGCATGAGAGAAAGGGAAAAGAAAAAAGGAAGGAAGGAAGGAAGGAAGGAAGAAGGGTAAAGGAAGGAAGGAGTCAGGAAAAACGAAGAAATGGAGGGACTTTGAAAGGGTGAAGTAGATTTTCTTATCCACACACAGGCACTCTCTCTCTCTCTCTCTCTCTCTCTCTCTCTCTCTCTCTCTCTCTCTCTCAGACTGTACACGTGCAAGAGAAGGCTGCATCGACAAAATAATAAAAAAATAAAAGAAAAACAAAAACGAAATAGAAGAGAAGAAGAAAAATATAAATACCACCACAACCACCACCACAACCACCAACAATAATTTCATCAACAACAACCACAAAAGAAGAAATAGAAAAACAAAGGGGCAGAGAGAGAGAGAGAGAGAGAGAGAGAGAGAGAGAGAGAGAGAGAGAGAGAGAGAGAGAGAGAGAGAGCGGGAACGAAGATGACCCGAGGCACCAGACAGGCTGCTATCGTCAATATTTCTGCTACATGAAAATTGCTTTGGAAATGCCATTATCGTTGCTAGGAGGATCACTAACGTACGATGAGTGTTGCGGCGCCCCACCTACCCACCCTCCTTCACCCCATTACTGGCGCACAAGGGAGAATGGGCTACTAAACAGGTCACAATGGGAGGGAGGGAAGGTTTAGTATTAGAGGAAGCAGCCTGTAATAGGAGGAAGGAAGATGGTCGCAACTCAAGAGAAAGGATCTGATGTAAGGAAGAAACGAGTTGTATTAGGAGGAAAAGGTTCAATTTAAGGATGAAACGGGATGGTTTTCTTTGCCATGCATCCATTCTCTTCCTATTCCTCCTTCGTCTTCCTCATCTTCTTCTTCTTCTTCTTCTTCTCCTTCATATCCTTTTGTTATTTTTTCTTACTTATTTATCTTCTTCATCTTCTTGTTCTTCGTCTTCGTCTTCTTCTCCATCATCATCATCTTGTTTTTTTTCTTCTTTCTTTTCTTGTTCTTCCTTTCTCCTGCTCCTCCATATTCTGTTTCTTATTCCTCTTCCGTCCTTCCCTCCCTCCCACTCACTCTCTCTCTCTCTCTCTCTCTCTCTCTCTCTCTCTCTCTCTCTCTCTCTCTCTCTCTCTCTCTACAACTATCTGTCTTCCACTACCACTTAACGGTCGTTTCAGCCGTGTTCCTCCCTCCCTTGTCCCCTTTCCAGCCCTGCCGTCGCCTCCCCCAGCCCAGAGTGGTCTCCTGGCTGTCGTTCTTGTCGTGAATAAGTTCTAATGCGGCGTCTTGCTCGGCCTTCCTCGACGCCCCAGCTTGAGTGAGGGCGGCTAATGCAGCGCTTCCACCCGCCGCTATTTTCTGGCCGGCGTGAGCGCGTCCTAAACAGTGAGATCATTATTGTATCTGCTTTTCCTTTCCTAATGGGATAAACATTTACTTCTTTCAAGCCAAAAAATCCAGGCACAGGAGGAGCAGGAGTGGCTGGAAGAGGAGAAAATGGGAAGGTGTGTGTGGGCTTGTGTAGGAGGAGAGAGGGTGAGAGGGGGGTGTTTTGTCTATCTGAAAGCTGTATTAGAGAGAGAGAGAGAGAGAGAGAGAGAGAGAGAGAGAGAGAGAGAGAGAGAGAGAGAGAGAGAGATAAAAAGCTGCTAGATGCCTGTCTGTTCCCAATACGAAGGCGAAACGAAACAGAATATATGAGGTATTACAGAAACTCACTTCAATATATAATAAAAAAAAAAGCAACACAATTTCCTCGCTTAAACGTAAAAAATAAAAATAAAAAAACACTCCGCGTCCGCACAATTCACGGCAAAACGCAAGTGATGCAACATTGCTGGCCTGCACATTTCATAAAGACAACCATTGCATTCAAGCCGAAGGGAAATATATATATGGAGAGAATCTTTCCAAAACTAAATAAAACGGAGGGAGAACAGAAAGAGAATAATGGAGAAGTATGAGAATGAAAGGAATAGGAGGAGGAGGAGGAGGAGGATGTGGAGGGATGGGCGGAAGGGGATGCCAGTAACTAAGGAAGACTTGACAGCTTCTTTTCAGGGCAGCTCACTCCTCCTTCCGCCCCTCTCCCGGTACTGGCCGAGGTGACCCAGTGCCTGTCGCCTCGGGTCGGGCTGCTGGACGCCGGGGTGTCGCGAAACCTTGAAACCTCCTCCACGATCCTTCGTCGGGAACTTTCTGTTGACATTTCCTCCACCTTCTTGATCCACCCTCGTATTTTCACCTTTTTGACATGATGGTGTGAAATATTCGCTCATTTTCTTTAACATGAGTTTTGGGTGCGATTAGACGATTTTATTCATATTAAGAAGGGTCTATGGAGGCCAAAAGTTTAATTAATAGCCAGTTTTTTGTTCTAATTTGATCTCCTTATAATTTTCTGAAGCTGTATAAAATCACCAAATAGTCAGCAGAATGAATAGGAAAAAACGTGTCAAAATATTTAAGAGGTTAATTTCTATACTATTATTTTTTTTCATATTCCTGGTTCATATTAATCTTATTTCATCTTTTTAAAACCTTATTATTTCTACTTATTTTTTTCCGTATTTATTTGCTATATTTCTTTTCTCATATGTATGTTCTTTTCAACTCTACACACTTACATACATTTCATCTTGCTATCTATAAACACTACTTCTTGTATTTCCACATTTTTCGATGCATTAATGTAGATTATAAGTATATTTCCTCTATTTTTCTATATACTACCCATAGACCTTCTGGAAATGCACCTTATCTACTATCAACTGGGTCGCCGTGGTACAGTGGAACCATGCCTGCTTTGGGATCCTAGAGGTCTCCAAGCGCACGGGTTCGAATCCTCTCCATGGTCTGAGTGTAGGTTGGGCTTCCTCACTCGGGGCAACGGTTTCCTAGCGGGTGGGCTTTAAGATAGGAGGTACCCTAAAAAGTATCCCCTTTAGCCCATAAATTCCCGTGAAAAGCCCACATGGTATAAAAAAAAACACTCTCCTATCTACTCCACCTAATATACTATCCATTACTACCATCTACTATCTACTTATCTATTATTACAATGCCTCGTTTTCCCATATACTTATTTAACTACTCCACCTAATCTACCATCTATTACTACTATCTACTATCTACTTATCTATTACTACAGTGCCGCCTTTTTCCATATACTTATTCGACGTGGGAAGTGCAGTTATCATTTCCTTTCTTTGTATTCTCCCTCGTATGTTTCAGGTGTCATTTAACGCGATTCTTTACCGGCGTGTTCTTAACGTATTCATTCCTTTAGTCTGTCAGTGGCTATTCCCATTCTTTACCTCCTTTCCGACGTTTCCTTGTGACCTCTCGTTTATCTTCCTGAGTCACTCCTCTCTCTCTCTCTCTCTCTCTCTCTCTCTCTCTCTCTCTCTCTCTCTCTCTCTCTCTCTTGCTTCTACGTATTCCATTTTCCTCCTTTCTATTTATTTGCTGATTTTTTCCATTCCTTCATTTCTTTCCTCTCATTTTTACTATTCTTGTTACTAGTATCTCTCTCTCTCTCTCTCTCTCTCTCTCTCTCTCTCTCTCTCTCTCTCTCTCTCTCTCTCTCATAACATGCATGGCACTTTCCTCTGTCCTGGTGGGATTTCGTAATCTGATTAATTTCTCGCCCTCCTCCTCCTCCTCCTCCTCCTCCTCCTCCTCCTCCTCCTCCTCCTCCTCCTCCTCTCCCTCTTCCTCCTCTTCCTTCCTCCTCCTCCTCTTCCATGTAATGACAGTCTCAACGGTTCTCCTCAGATGACTAAATTCCCTACTACAGGAACGCGTCATGAGGTACAAGCGCTCTCTCTCTCTCTCTCTCTCTCTCTCTCTCTCTCTCTCTCTCTCTCTCTCTCTCTCTCTCTCTCTCTCTCTCTCATCTCACCTTGCTCGTTCTTCTCGTCTCGCATTTCACTTTCCTCTCTTCTCTTGCTCCATTCCGTCTCGAGTTTCCCTCCTACGTCCTCCATTCATCGCTCTGTCTTTCACTGTGCTTCATCTTTTTCGCCTTTCCTTCCCTCCCTGTGTGTTGCAGGGCGGGGCGGAGGCCGAGGCGGAGAGTAGTCATGATTCAGACTCACTCAATTGTGTTTTTAGTAATTCCAGACTCTCCCCCTTTTCCTATCCAATAACGCCTCCATCCTCTCTCTCTCTCTCTCTCTCTCTCTCTCTCTCTCTCTCTCTCTCTCTCTCTCTCTCTCTCTCTTTATTTATTTATTTTTTTCTTCACTGATTTTTCTCCTGCAGGATTTTTCTTTCCATTTCAGCTTCCTTTCTATTTTTGTGTTTCTTTTCCTTTTTCCTTCTTCGTTTTCTCTTGTTTTTTTGTTTTCTTTCAGTGGTTCTCTTTCTTACTTTTTTTTCCTCCTGCATTTCTTTTTTTCTTCTCAGTCTGCCATTTCATTTTTTTTTTTGTCTATGTATGTTCATTCTTGTTTATTTATTTTATTATGTCATTTATTTTTTTTTCTATTTTTTGCCTCGGTTCTTTCATTTGTTGTTGTTATTTTTACTTTCATTTCAGTTTCTATATTCAGCTGTTTTCTTTCCATCCCCGTTTCTTAATTAACTGCATTCCAATCTTTCAATATATCTTTCCTTCCTAAACTCCGAAATATTCTTTTTGTTATCATCATCTACATATTTATGCATTTTTTTCACCATCACTCTTTTCTGCATCTATTCTAGGTTGCATTAATTTCCTTCTCTATTTTAATCTATTTTTTGTTATTCCATTCGGCACTGAATCTTTTCTCAACTGCATCCATTTCTTCATCATTCCTTTCCTTTTCCTTTTCTTTCATTTATTTTTACTATTCCTTTCCATTTGTTATTGCCCTCCATCAGCTTCCCGCCTCCATCCTTTTTCCATTACCCTCACTTTTCCCTTTCTTTCCTTCCGCTTTCAACTTTCCTCCAGGCCTCTCCTTCCCTCTATCCCTCCATAGCCATTAGTTTCCACCAGAGAGACGACCAGAAAAAAGAAATGAAAATACAGGCAAAGGAAAAGGAAGAAGAAAGCAAAAAAGATGCTAATGGAATGAGCATGATGGAAGATACAGTAAATGATAAAAGAAAGGATGTGGAAAGAGAGATAGAGAAAAGAAGAGATAACTGAGAGCTATGAGAGGAAGAGAGGGAAAAAGTAACTTGATTAGAATAAAAATATATATATTATTTTACATATGGAAAGCTACAAAGGTAAAGTGAGATGGAAGCAAAATGATGTCAATTATTGGAGATAAAAATAGTGTGTGTGTGTGTTCCAGTGGCAGTAAGTGATATACTTGAATAAATAATATACACATTTTAATATGCGTACATTCAACATATATTGTAAAACTATTGTGAATGAGAGGCTATTTATGGCTTTAATGACTGCTGTTTACGTGGATGCCTACAGCTGCGGGATCCAAACCAGTGATACCACAAGCTCCGGTGAATTATATGTCTATGAATCCAGCAGAAAAAAAAAAAAAAAAAAAAAAAAAATATATATATATATATATATATATATATATATATATATAGATAGATAGATAGATAGATAGATAGATAGATAGATAGATAGATAGATAGACTAATGAATGTTGACAGTTTCCCATAAGCCAAGAAGTAAAGGAGATGTAGCAAGTTGGAGTGGCTCTCTGCTTTATTACCTTTAATTCTTGTTTATTTATCTACTCATTTATTTTATTATTATTTTCTAAGAAGAGTTTAGATAACACACACACACACACACACACACACACACACACACACACACACACACACACACACACACACACACACACAAACAAACACACACACACCTCGAAGCTACCCTGGTGATCAATGGCATAGAATCAAGCAGCATTAGAACGTTTCTTTACAGTGCATTACACATTCGCGTTCCCTTAATGGTGAGAGAGAGAGAGAGAGAGAGAGAGAGAGAGAGAGAGAGAGAGAGAGAGAGAGAGACAGACAGAGAGAGAGAGGGGGTGGTTGATATACGAGTAATTCTGAAATGCCTTGCCTCAGTATGTGATGTTCCCTGACGTTGCCACCGAACGCTGTGTTTTTTTTTTATTCTCATTGGATAATTGGCTCAAACTACTCAAGCTGAAGTTGGAAAATCCGAAAGGCTGAGCATATAAAACCTACTTATCGAGGGAAAAGGCAAGTGTGAGCACCATTCCTAGAGTTTTGTCGTTTTCAAATCCGACGTTATGAATCCCAACACTCGGCTCAAGATTGGGAGAGTTACGAAAAAAAATACAAGCAACACAGAGATAAATGTGTCAACGGGTAACTGAGGTGAAATTAATCATTGCAAGAGTTAACGAAGGAAAATAAGTGGAAGGTTGAGGGAATTCTGGGAGGCAAAGTCGTGTGAGACAAAGAGCCATAGTCTGAAGCACCTCTGACATACTTTCAACACTCTACTTCAAGTTACACGAGAATTTAAAGATGTTCAAATACAGTGATAGAGTATAACATTTCTAAGTTACACGAGAATTTAAAGATGTTCAGATATTTATAGTGATGGAGTAACATTTCTACATTACTAATACATAAAACGCTCTTGAAAACGCTGCCAAACTTGCTTGTCACCTTCAAAAATAATCGTGGGGATGAACCAAAACGTTTCTGAATACTACGAGCTGAAGAGACGAGGCAGCAATCGCATGGGGCCGATACACAGCTTAGATACGAACAACGAAAGTGACGTGAAGGAATCCCTGAGCCTTGTTGATGCTCATAGATAGCGCCGGGACATCAATGCGCACCGCTAACCGACACAAGACTCAATGATGCAGGGGCGAGGGCAGCACAAAGCCCGGTAATGGTTTTTGACAAGCGCTGCAATATTCCCGACAACTGCTGCCAGATGGGCTTTCCTGCAGATGAAATATTCCTAATGTTACTTACCATCACAACGAGGTAAAGTTCCGGCAGATGGCAATGTAGTGAACTGGACAGAGCCGAGGACACCAGCGCTGCACAAGGGGAGGACATCTGACACGAAGCACCAAGGACGAGAGAGAGAGAGAGAGAGAGAGAGAGAGAGAGAGAGAGAGAGAGAGAGAGAGAGAGAGAGAGAGAGAGAGAGAGAGAGAGAGAGAGAGAGAGAGAGAGAGAGAGAGAGAGAGAGAGAGAGAGAGAGAGAGAGAGAGAGAGAGAGAGAGAGAGAGAGAGAGAGAGAGAGAGAGAGAGAATGATGACAAACAATTAGGCAATGATAAGACGGCGTTGATGAACACAAAAGAACAGAAATGAAAAAAAAAGTAATAGTGGATGAAGGCAAGTGGATCAGATGAAAAAATAGGAAAAGAGAGCATGAAACAGAGACAGCGGACTTGTGAATAAATACAAACATTCGTGTTATCCTTGGAAAAAGCGCCATCAAAAAACAGGCAAGCATTAATATGAAAGTCGCTTTAAAATACCGTGGAAATCCGTTAATGAACAAACATAATCCGATCACTGGAAGCAAAACAATAAGGATAATAAGTTAAGGAGCCTAGATTCCAACTAAAAGAGAGAGGTTTTGGTGTATAATCTCAGTTCTTAGTTACTGAATCGTTGAACTCATAACAGAGGTGCCGCCGTGGTGCAGTGGAATCATTCGTGCACGCTTTGGGGTCCGAGGGGTCTCCAAGCGCACGGGTTCGAATCCTATCCACGGTCCGAGTGTAGGTTGGGCTTCCTCACTCGGTTGGTTTCCTAGCGGGTGGGCTTTCAGATAGAAGGTACCTCAAAAAGTATCCTCTTTAGCAAATAAATTCCCGTGAAAAGCCCACATGGAATAAGAAAAGAAAATGATAACGGAGCTTGGGTAGAAATGAGAAAAAAAAAAAAAAATGGAATGGAACAGAAGAGTGGTGGACGAGGTGAGGTAGTGAATGTTAGGTCTTGTCAGTTTGCAAGGCCTGTAGAGGAATACATATCACACCTATTTGTACTTTTCTTCTCCCCTTTCTTCATTTTTATAGTTCAGTTTACTCTAGTTTTCCAGTTTTTTTCAATTATTTCCTCGTCTTCCTTTGTTCATTCCCACGCACTCTTTCTTCCCTTTTTCTCTCATATTCATCCTTATAACGTCATCACGGAGAAATGGAAAACAATAACCCTATGGAAAAAGAGGTTGTGAAGTTGGGGAGGTCTTGTCAGGTTATCACGTTTGAAGAGGAATACATAACACACGTAAACAGACACATGCAAATACGGAACCTTGAAAACAATACCAGGTAGATCATATAATTGCATAAAAAGAGGAACCATTGATCATTTTTGACGGTTACAAGGAAAAATAACCAAAAATGATAAAAATATGCAAATTAATCTCATCTACACAACTATTTAAATTTCTGCAATAAAAACAATCATGAAAGAAAAATGTATGTCTAGCAGTGGGAATGTTAACCTTCATAAACTTCACTACGTCATTAACTCCTCCTTGACTGACACACGCTTCCAGTATTACTTTCATATCACTCAGCAAGTTATGACGGTTGGTAGCACGACTGATATTAGACACTTTTCTCCTTAATGTCGTTCTCGGTACATGAATATTTGGCTGAATCCAATAGAGTCTCTTATATGAATCTCTGTACCATTTCATCTCGGCCGGAAAGTGGAGCGGAATGAAAATAACTCAGTTGCTTCAACCTATGTAAATCCGCCTGGTATTTTAAAGTATTTATTGGATTTAGCTTTGTCTCGGAACGTTGTTTTTTCCAGAGAGAGAGAGAGAGAGAGAGAGAGAGAGATACACAGACACACACATAAAAGCAAAGGAACTTATAGACATACAAACAAGCACACATACATACAGCGAGACACATACTCGACGCAAACAAACTTACAACATTGAGTTTCAGAGTTCAATCATATCTTGCCCTCACGAACCATAATTGTACTCTCCTTTCTTCCTTCCTTCCATCCATCCAACCTGAACTTCTACCTACTTCTCTCTCGTCCTCATTGCCTGTTATAAAAATTATGTTATCATTTCTATTTTACCAGAACAGCGGGGCAAACAACAGCAGTAGTAATGATAACAACAACAAGTACCACTACTACTACTACTACTACTACTACTACTACGTCTGTTGCTGTTGTTGCTGCAGCTGCAAATACATTTCCCTGTCATCTCGCACCAAAGCTGAGTGTGTCCATTCGTTCTGTCCCTCACTTTCATGTGCCTCACGTTCTCTCTAACACTCCGGAAAATGGGGGACGGGGAGGCACGGGAGAGGAGATGAGCAGGGCTTGGAAGTGGGATCTGGGGAGGAGGGACGGGTGAGTGGCGGCTGGTAAGGGAGGTGAGAGGAGTTTGTTGGCATGGGAGAGGCTGCAGTGTTGCGGGGCTGAGTTGAAATCGCCTCCTCTCTCAACACTCCATTGGAATTTCATGTGGAAAGTTCTAACTGTGGGAATCGACGGGAGATAAAAGCGTCACTTCTAAACAAACAGGTTACCATGAGGAGGAGCAAGGAGGGAAGGAAGGGAAAAGGCAGGAAAAGGGCGGGAATGGAGGCAAATAGTATGAAAAAGAAGAGGAGGAAGAGGAGGAGGAGAAAAAGGTGTACCAACTATATAATTCATACAAGAAGTTCGTCTAGAGAGTCTTCGAAGTGCAATGCAGGAAATGAAAATATGATGAAGAAAAGAGAGGCACATAAAGGAAAGAAGGGAGGAAGGAGGAAGTCGAGGAAGAGCTAACACGAAGAAGGAGAAAGCAGGAAGTGTATCAAGAGAAGAAAAAAGAGAAGTGGCGTGACCTAGTGCCCTTGAGAGAAGAAAAGTGCTACAGTAAATAGAGATAAATAATGAAAGTTAAAAGAAATGCAGAGTATATTTTAGATAACCTTGAAATATTAGTACATAATTAGAGGAAACGATGTAAAGGGAGTGAAGACATTAGATGGAAAGATAGGGAGAGTCCAAGGAGGATAAAGTGAGGCAACACGTACCAAAGATGCACTAAAAGATAAAAGTGAACAAACCGTGTAAAGAAGATAAGATGATTACAGCAAACAACATAAATAACACGAGATGCGAAGAACGAGGAAATAGAGGAGTAAAAACAACGAGGAAAAGAACTGGAAATGATATATAAAAGATAGCAAAGGATATGAAAGACGTAGGAGTGAAAAATGGAAGTGGAGATTTCATAGAGAGATAACGTGAAATTGTATGAAGACGAAGCTAAGTAAAAAAAAAAAAAAAAAAAAAAACTGAATAAAGGAAGGAAGGAATGAAGACGATAATAAGAAATACCTTCAGATATGAAAAAAAAGATTGGTGGAAAGATAGATAGATAAATACATAGATAGGTAAATAGATAGATAGATAGATAGATAGTAGACGTGTGTGTGTATACAATATGCAATGATTAATAGAGAACGGAAGGAGAAAACAAAATATACCTGAATAAAACAGAACCAGAAACACCAACACCATCACCATTACCATTACCATCACCACTGGGCAGATAGAGATAGAAAAAGCAGAACAGAAACACACACACTGACACACACAACCTTAGCCCAAACAGTAGACCCGCTGGCACAATAACGCCTTCCTCACTTCTTCCTCCACATTACTCAAGCTTTACGGCACACAGTCGCCAGCCCACAGACCTGCCCAAGCCACCAGGGGACATGCACGTGACCGACACACAGAGTCCCCATGAGGCAACAGGTGAGGTGGGCGGCAAACGACACTCCTAGCCCTAGAAATGATGGCAACTACCGCAGTTAACAGACACTGGCGGCACTCAGCTGGATTACATTTCCAAAAGGGGTCTTTCCCTCCCCTTTTCAGGCCTTTTCCCCTCTTTCCCTTCCTCTTGTTTCCTGTCCACCCACCCGTCCATAAAGCTCAGCCTCATTCCTCTCTTTTTTGTTCACGTACGCGAATGCTTGTAAATTTATGAGTGCATTTGTTAGCCTATATGTGTGTGTTGATATGTGTGTGTGTGTGTGTGTGTGTGTGTGTGTGTGTGTGTGTGTGTGTGTGTGTGTGTGTGTGTGTGTGTGTGTGTGTGTGTGTGTGTGTGTGTGTGTGTGTGTGTGTGTGTTTACCTACGACCCAGTTTCACCTTCTGCCGCAGAGCAATTTTGGAGACGTATTGACTTGGGCCAGTAGCAACGGCACTTGGTTATGATTAATCGTTGTGGCGGAGGTGGAGGGAGGAGGGACAGGTGGACAGGTAGGAGACACGAGAGAGGAAGCGAAGAGAGGAAGAGGAGAGAGAGACGTGAAAATGAGCGAAGTATAAGAAGTAGGAGTGGCCTTGGAGTGGACGCTGGTGGCGAGAGAGAGAGAGAGAGAGAGAGAGAGAGAGAGAGAGAGAGAGAGAGAGAGAGAGAGAGAGAGAGAGAGAGAGAGAGAGAGAGAGAGAGAGAGAGAGAGAGAGAGAGAGAGAGAGAGAGAAAGTGAGAAAGTGAGTGAGCGAAAGAGTGAGAGAGCGTGAGAGCGTGAGGGAGGGAAGGATGACTAGATATCGAAGTCATTAAGATGGAGAGACGATACAATGCTGAAATTGAAAGACAGGAGTAGTGTAGCAGCAAATTAAACGTTCAGAGGCTGTCATTATTGGCCCTGAGGAGGCGTGGTGGGCGGAGTCTTGTTTGCACACCCTGCTGACTTGAAAACACTACTACAGCTGGCCGCTCCCACATCACCTTGGCCTACACACGCAACACCTTACTACACGTCCACAAATAAAAACAAAGATAAAAGCTGATGATGATGTTTTTGTTACGTTCATTTCCATGCGTGAGATACATGTATAATGTATGGAGGGAAATGCATGATACGTTGACACACACAGACACACACACACACACACACACACACACACACACACACACACACACACACACACACACACACACACAGGTATAAAAATGATACGAGAAACAAGAACAACGAGAACGCAACACGCACCTGCACGTTGCTCCCCCGAGGCTACCTGTAATTAACACAACGACAAGAGTGGAGCGAAAACCAGGCCCAGGTAGGAAACAGGCCGCCCGAAATTACACACACACACACACACACACACACACACACACACACACACACACACACACACACACACACACACACACACACGTAACTTAATCTAATCGAGCTCCATCTACGTGCGAATAATGCAAGAGAGGAGAGTCGATCTTTACATTCTTGTCGTCGTGAACCAATAGACATTCACGAGTATGGCCATCACACACACACACACACACACACACACACACACACACACACACACACACACACACACACACACACACACACACACACACATGAAACAAAAAATACCGAATCACTGTCACGGAAAAAAAAAAAAAATAGAAAAGATACAAATTTCGATACATAACAAGCGTCTTTCGGTAACTAATCCACTGTGAGTGTCGCTGAGCCTTCAAAGGGAGCACTTCCTTGATGCAGACGAGATCATAATGGACGCGGCCTGCAGGGAGAGAGCTACAGATGCCAAGGCACGCTAGGGAAAGACTCCTCTAGATGCCATGGACCGCCAACACACTCTACTCCTATACTACTAGAAACATGTAGAGATAGAAATGAGGATGAGGAAACAAGAGTGTAATTTATAATAGGATGCTAATGAGGACTAGAAGCTAGGAAAGGATATTAACCCCTTCAATACTGGGACACATTTTTACTTCAAGCTTTGTGTATGATTAAACGATTTTATTTACGTTAGGAAGAGTTTATAAAGATGAGAAAACTAATGGCCAGAGTTTTCACTATTTCAACATCCACATAAATTTCTGAAGCTGTATAAAATTCCCCAATAGTAACCAGAATTAATATGAAAACACGTCGTGGTACAGAAGAGGCCAAATAAAAAAGGTAATATCAAAGATTATTGGCAATTTCTGAACAGGCAGTGGAAAAAAAAATTGTAAAAAAAAAAGTGAAGGAATACTTTTAAGCCGAACAAAGGTGAAAATACGGCAATGAATGTTAGTACACAAAGGGAGATCGATGGAGGCAACGTCAAAACAATAAATAAAGAACACCACGAGAAACTTTAGCATTTCGAAATAGCGTTACTGTAACAAAAGAGCAAAAGAGGAAAGCGCGGAAGACTGAACATCGCAGACACAAAATGGAAACTCAATTCTCGTTTATCATCGCGGGAATAGGTAACAAAAAGACACGGCTGAATGCCACTACCCACGCAGACCATTACGACCCCCACACATGTACACAGCGGAACCATTCCAACCTGTAGATATAATAAAGCTTTCAAGTGTTATAGGTACCAGAAGTTTGCAATGGAGGTGAAAGTTAAGTCATTCATCAATATAGAGTCTCTCTCTCTCTCTCTCTCTCTCTCTCTCTCTCTCTCTCTCTCTCTCTCTCTCTCTCTCATCTCTCCCCGTCAACCCACTGGCAGCGCTGCACAGACACTTGCTGCAGAAGAGACAACTGCGGTGCTTTTATAAATCCCTCTTTGAAGCTATACTCTTTTTGTAGGCTTATACCTGTACCGTGTGTGTGTGTGTGTGTGTGTGTGTGTGTGTGTGTGTGTGTGTGTGTGTGTGTGTGGGGAGTGTTCTATCGTGCTCCCTCCCTTCTGTACCAGCGCTCAACCCTCTTTTCATGGGCACGATTCAACCACTCCATCCCGGCAAGGGCATCTACTCAGCCCTCTACCCGTGGAATGTTTGAGTGCCTATGTATAGACTGTCTGACATGGTATATATCTAATTATGCAGTAAAGATGGGGATGATTATTAGGACCATTTTTTCTTGAGATATATAAAACAAACACAGATATTTTTGTACATTAATCCCTTCAGTACCATGACACGTTTCTTTATTTTCAATTTGCTTACTGTTTGGAGATTTAATACAGCTTCAGAAACTTCTGGTGTGGATTAAAAATAGTGAAGACTGTGGCCATTGATCTCCTGACCTCCATAGACCTCTCCTAATGTCAATAGAATGGTCTAATCGTACACAAAACTCATGGTAAAAATGCGTCCCACTAGTGAAGAGGTTAAGACTTCTAACTAAGCTATATTCTCTACTGTCTCACCATCCTCCTTTTCTTCTCTTTCCTCCTCTTCCTCCTCGTCTTCTTCTTGCTCCTCCACTTCCTCCTCCTTCAGGTCCCAGAAGAGCTCATCACTGCTGACGTGTCTCACTATTCCTCCTAACATTCCTAAGTCTCAACTTTAATAAATTCAATATACTCCTAATGCGTAAACTTTCTCTCCCTCAGGGTTTTCTTCCCTTCCATGCAGCCCCTCTCCCTTGTCCCTCCATAGATCTCTCTCTCTCTCTCTCTCTCTCTCTCTCTCTCTCTCTCTCTCTCTCTCTCTCTCTCTCTCTCTCTCTTGGTATGTACGATGGAAAAAACCTGACTCTTCTCATATTTCAAAAGTGCAAAATAAAATGAGTAAATTATTTCAATCGTAAATTTCCTCTTTAAATTTATCTTTCATCTTTCTCCACCCACCGATCTCTCTCTCTCTCTCTCTCTCTCTCTCTCTCTCTCTCTCTCTCTCTCTCTCTCTCTCTCTCTCTCTCTCTCTCTCTCTCTCTCTCTCTCTCTCTCTCTCTCTCTCTCTCTCTCTCTCTCTGCCTGAAGCCGGCACACCGACGTAGCTCCCCCTTGAGACTGACTGCAGGGTTTGTCACAGAACGGCCCTGGAGAAGCTAAAGCCTCGGTGATGAAGCTGGTGTGTGTGTGTGTGTGTGTGTGTGTGTGTGTGTGTGTGTGTGTGTGTGGCGGAGAGTGAGAGAAGAAGATATCAAGGAATAAATAAGGTGAGAGACGTCCACGTTAAAGTCTGGAATGAGGTGTCAGGCCGAAGTGAAGACAAAGACAATAAAATACGCTCGAAACCTCTAGCGACCAGCAGGTGTCTGGAGCGACGACTACCCCACCACCCTGCCACCCCTGCCAGCACTGCCACATACCCCACACACCACCACCTCCCCTTACTGCAGATCTTCCCCCTTTCACCTCTTCTTCAACACAGCTCCCTTCTCTCTGATCTCCCCCTCACTAAGCCAACTTGCTCTTCCCCCTCACCTAAACCTCTCACCTGTCCCTCTCTCCGCCACCTGACTTCCCTCTCCCGATCTCCCTTCGCCTCGCTTCGCATCGCACCGCTTTGAACCCCAGCGTCAGAAGGTATCTAAGAAAATATAAAGGTAATACATATTCTTAATGGGAAAATATCGTGGATAAACCGAAAGTTTCATAACCATTGATCTCGGCAATAGCAGCCAGCCTCCACCCGCAGGAGAGTGGCTGGGGCAAAGAAAATGAGGACCCATTATTCGCAAAGGGGTTCCTGCCGCCGCCGCTGCCTCCGCCTCTGCCGCCACCTGTGTATTCATGTGTGCGAATCTTAGCAGCGAAGGAAGGAGGGAAGGTGGGCAGTCCATTACCAGCTCCACTCTCTCCCCTTCGCTTCCTCTTTCCTTATCTTCTCTCATCCTGCGCTATTTTCTCCTCCTCCTTCCATCTGTATTCCTCAACCGTCACCCCGCCTCTCTCTCCGCTCATCTACCCACGCCAGACGAGACACATCTTAAGCACCAGCACCCACCCACACACACACACACACACACACACACACACACACACACACACACACACACACACACACACACACACACACACACACACACACACATACACACACACTGCCTTCCACCACCACACACCCACACACACTAGCCTTCTCTTGATCGAGGGTAAGCAGAGTGGGTGGATAAAAAAAACTTCTTCCTTGACCCTTCCGTGACTTGAGATAAGACAGGTGGTACTCGATGGCCTGGCAGGGTTTATCTGGTTTAGATGACGAAAGGCAAAGGTTTAACCCTATTGTTATTAAGATACAGTTATAGGTTGATAGGGTGGTTGTTTGTCTTTTTCAGGGTCTCTCTCTCTCTCTCTCTCTCTCTCTCTCTCTCTCTCTCTCTCTCTCTCTCTCTCTCTCTCTCTCTCTCTCTCTCTCTCTCTCTCTCTCTCTCTCTCTCTCTCTCTCTCTCTCTCTCTCTCTCTCTCTCTCTCTGTGTGTGTGTGTGTGTGTGTGTGTGTGTGTGTGTGTGTGTGTGTGTGTAATACATGGGAAGCATCATATAAACTACAATGCAATCACATAAGAAAAATATATTATTGAAAAGGAAAAAAAACTCACATATATTTGTTACAATGTCGAATACCCGCAAAACAATTTTCTTTTTTTCCCTTTCGTCCTGACGCCAGACGCTCTCAGCGGAGAAGACATAAAAACAAACACAGAAAAAAAGCAAACAGAATATCGGACATTATGGAAGAGAACAAAAATAGCCTCGTTTCTACCAGACTCGGCGGCAAATGAACTTTATCTCTTCCCTCGTCCGATGGAAATGATTCATAAAACCCGATCTAATGGTACGCGGCGATAAAATATTCAACATAATGACAACTGACGTCTTCCATTTAGATCTCATGACGCAGGATGAGTCGAAAATTTTGGGGATGCTGCACTTTATGACACTAAAATGTGACAGTAGTGATCAGCTCCGGTCAGAATGTCTCAAGGAAGAACGTTGTTAAGAGATAAACTTTCTCAACTCAGACATTTGAGATAAAATCCAAACCTGTATGTTATCAAGAACCTGTTATATCAATTACCTTGAAGAATATGAATGAAAAGTATTGAAAATGTTAAAAAAATGAGAGTATTTCGAATCACTGACTGCGTGAAATACTGTTTGAATGCATGGAAATAGTTAAGAAAGGGAAATTACTTAAGGAAACAGTAAATTTTCTTTTCTACACGACTAAGTGCAAGATTAGTAAGTCAATATCGTTATAATAATAATTTTCATTGATCTTTTCGTTTCTTCGTACACCAAAGACCTGGGACACCTGGCGTGCATCAGGTGTGGAATGTGATCTCACAGTAGACATTTGATTCTTATGAGTAGTAAGTAATAGAAGAATCCTCGAAGAATCCTCCCGACTTCCACTTCTCTTGCTCCTTACGTCTTTCTTGTGCAGTGTCTGTAATGTAAGTTGGTTTCCTGGTAAAGGTGAGGGAGTTCTGATTTGAGAATTACCACATTCCATTCACTAAGCAATAACAACATTGCTTTCATAGAAGAATGCACCGATTCCAATAACTAGGATGGAGTGAATTATCAGTAGCCTGAAATACTCCAATGATTAAGTCCATACTGTAAAGAGACACCCACGCGTTACAGGTGGCAATAATTACTTAGTCGTTAAATAAAAAGAGTAAAACCTCTATGCATCAACTAAATAAAACAACATAAAAAAAATATACACATACCATGAACACGTGTTATAGAATTCCAGTAACTATGATGTAGTTTTCAAGCGCTTCAATGCATTCTTTCAGTTTACACAGCCAATAGAGGAAGGAAGAAGAGTGAAAGGAAAGGGAAGACGATACAAAGAACGTACATAAGCATGAGAACGCCGGCAAATATGCGTAGCTGTAATTTACAAGGATAAATCGGAAATACTATAGCGTTGCCTTGGAGACGAGAAATGCAGGAGGTTATATTTATGCCTTCTTATTCCCCAAAGCGAAGGAAAAGAATAGGGGGAAAAAAAGGAGGAGGAGAAGAAGAAGAAGAAGAAGAAGAGGAGGAGGAGGAGGAGGAGGAGGAGGAGGAGGAGGAGGAGGAGGAGGAGGAGGAGGAGGAGGAGGAGGAGAAGGAGAATAAGGAGAAAGAACACACTTTGCGCACTGCGGGACGGGACAAAAGACGGACAATGCTAGTAAGGTTCGTGACAAGAAAAAATTAACACCACATCAAGGGGAAAGAAGGGAAAGGGCACGTTGAGAAAGTAACACAATAAGAACAACAAAAAATAAGACAAACAAAAAAAAACTAAGCATGTGTAACCAGAACAATTACACGAGAGGCATATAGAACAAGGAAAGACAAAAAAAAAAGAAGATAACAGGGAAAGATAGATCAAGGAGAGACAGGACAAGGGAAAAAGATAAGGACAGGAAGATAAAGATAAGAAAACAAGGCTGGAAAGATACAGACAGTAAGGACAAAGACAGAAAGATAAGTACAGGAGGACAAGAAGACGACAAGAAGACAATGCGAGGAAAAAAACGACAGTAAAAATAGGAACGGGAAAACAAGGACAGAAGGAAAAGAAAAACGAACACAATAGTGAAGGACAAGAGAAGGAAAATAAAAACAAATGCAGGGCGAAGGACGAGTAAAACAAGAAGTACAATGGCAGAAAGACACGGAAAAGGACAACAAGGACAAGGACAAGGACAGAAATGACAGAGGAATCCCGTGTCCCTTCCAACTTCTCTTATTTAATCTTGGTAATTAGAGCAGGGACAAAGGTGAAGTTTATGCCTGTGATATGAAGCCTTTCTACCTCCTGACTTCATGATAATACACATAAAAATACTTGAATAAACACTTTTTTCATTCATTTATTTACTTTACCTACATTTCAACACGTCGGTAAAAGTGGCGCCAGGATCATTTTTCAACTCTTAGCATGAGACTACGATTTCATTTTCTTTTTTTTTCCATTCTGTAGTAATTAAATGAAAACGTGCACTGGATAAATTAAAGATCTCCAGTTTTTATCCATATTTAACGTGACCAAAAATGTATTAAAAATCCATTCAGAGCTGATCGTCCACTTAGTGATATTGAAATAACGAGAACGCTGCATTCCACTTTACACTCATGAGCTGAAGTGGCGCGCGGCGATAAAGCGGAATTTGTCCCTGACTTCTGATTTATCGTCACCAGAATTGCAACCATCACTGCGCAGGTAACAGCTTTATTTGCACTAGCACCATATGACCACAGTAGTGCAGGGTCTTTTGGGGGGAATGTACCAAGAGCTCAAAACTACTGATATCTACGTTGCCAGTCTTATGTCTGCTACTAAAATTAATCTTGTATTAAAAGTCATAAACATTGCTACTACTACTGCTGGTGTGCCCGTAGCCATAACAACTAAGTGGTTCCCCGTCGATTCACCGGCTGCGATCAGGGGAAGGATAGAGTTGAAGCAAAACAAAACAGATGACGAGCAATGAATCGAAAGGTATAATGAAATGTGCTGAGAAAAGTTGTACTCCTGAGTTTTATGTAGTCCATCACAGGATAAAACACCAACGAGAAATCAGAACTCGCATGCCAATCTTCGTTCTTCGATAAACAATTATAGTTTTGTTCAGTTAGTCGTCTTGCGCAATAAAGGTGTCAGGTCTACCAGCTAGTTACCAATACCTCTTTCTGTAATATCATAGAATGGTGGCGTGACTACAACTAGGCCTACCTTTCTCAAAGCAGAAGTAACAACAACTCTCCTGAACACTGTTCTATTTCCAGAGCAGTCCCTCTACCAATTCTCTCAACGAACGTTACCAGAAAAAATATTATAATATTTAACGTTACCTGCAGTTTCCAAAACTTTGCTTTCTGATTGAAATAATGATGAGCTTCAAATCACACTCTGCATAACTAAATATCCCTTACCTGTGTATAACAAAAAAACATGGAATTCATTATTATCACCACTCACGAACTTCAAACTATGCCACGATTACTTTACATTTTTTGCAAAGCTAAAACTAGCGAATTTAACACAATTTTACCACCATCAGGTAACGGGTGTCGCGTGAGGCTCATTTAGCTTAGATTAGATTAGTGACAATCTGGTTGTGTTAGGCTGGAAAGAGAAAGCTTTCTCTATAGTTAACCCACTCAAACGAGCACATACCTGAACACACACACACACACACACACACACACACACACACACACACACACACACACACACACACACACACATGGGAAGTAAGTGACAATGACATGTGATCCTTCATGGACATAAAACTGCACTAAATCATCCACCAGGTTGAACACGTTTGTCAAAGTCCTGAGCTGTGTTCTGCAGCTGCGCCTCTGAATTATTCACCGCATTGCAGAAAGTCCTCAGCTGCTCTTTGTTGCGGCACGACGTGATACCGCCACGAGAACGACTTTGGATAATGTATGTACGGTATATAAAATCAAAAGAGACATAAAATAAAGTAGTTAAATAGAACAAAACAACGAAAAAGATAAACTAAAGTCAGAAGGAAAGGTATATGCACTTAGTAAAGAATTCACAGTAAGTGCAAAGTAAACATGCGAAGAAAAAAAAAATTCGATTAAAAGAAGAAACAGCATAAGTCACAGTAGACAGACACAAATACGGAGAGTACAAACAGACATGAATACAAATCGATGTAAGAAGAAAACTCATACCTAAGTAAATAAGGATAAAAATGTAGAACCTGATTAATGAAACACATGATGGATGGGGTGGACAAAACTTCACAGCCACTTCCAAACCATTTAAACTTCTTTTTTATCTCAAAATAATTAATGAGACAAGTTTGCCATACATTATCATCAAGTTATTTAAATCCAAACAGACAAACACACGAAAGAGAGAGAGAGAGAGAGAGAGAGAGAGAGAGAGAGAGAGAGAGAGAGAGAGAGAGAGAGAGAGAGAGAGAGAGAGAGAGAGAGAGAGAGAGAGAGAGAGAGAGAGAGAGAGAGAGAGAGAGAGAGAGAGAGAGAGACAGCAAATTGTGCAAAGGTATGAATGGCCTCTGCTTCTGTAAGGGAGATAAACACTCGAGAAACTCAATAAATCTCAAAAAACACTTTTATAAGATCTTTTTCCGAACTTTTGGCTGCATCGAGGGTTGAGTGGCTGGCTGGCTGACTCGGACGGGATGTTTATCTATCGAGAACGACTGCTAGAGCAATTTATCCATCGAAAATGTGATGAAGATGTGACTTTATGTATAGAGGATGGAAAAGAAATGGGTAGTTTACGTCAGGAGTGACAGAGATGAGGCGAGTTATTCCGGTCTGAAGGAGTGGAAACTGAAGAATTTACCCGTGAAGAATGTGTGTGAGGAAAGGAGAAGTTTATATCGAGGATGGAGAGGAGAGAGAAAGAGAGATATTGGAATGGTGTGTGTGTATAGCGATTATATGGTCGGCTACGTCACTAAACATGGCAGAATAGAAGACAAAAGACGGAATGGACAGAAAAAAGAGAAGAAACAGATCGAAATAAAAAAAAATCAGAAAAATAGAGCACCAAAGTGAAAGGGACATACAGAAAAAGAAAAAAACAGATAGCAGTCAGAAAAAGATAGGCAGAAAGAAAACAAAGACGAATATTTAGACAGAAACCAGAGAAAAATCAAAGCAAGATGAAAAATATAGGAAAAAGAAAAGCGTCAGTGAACGAGAGAGAGAGAGAGAGAGAGAGAGAGAGAGAGAGAGAGAGAGAGAGAGAGAGAGAGAGAGAACGAGAAACGAGAAACACTGACAAACAAAAACACACACAGACAGACAGAGACAGACAGTGAAACACAAACCCTATTACCGAATATTTACTTGTACAAAGCGAAGAGATGACTAAGTTTATTATTGTTGAAGGAGGAGGAACATTGCGCTTTCCTCACACAAGGACGCTTTCTCAAAACTCTATTCCACTCGTGTTGCAGCAGCGAGAAATGAAACATGCACTCTAGTCTAGTCTGGTTGTCTCTTGTCTGCATAGAAGTCTGGACACACACCAAACTTATCTCATGTGGAGGTGAGGTGAGGTGAGGTGAGGTTAGGTGATGTTAGGTTTGGGTTAGGTTAAGTGTTGCTGAGCCAGTCTGCTTACTCACTGCCTGCCAACGGGGATCAAATGAATATAATGCGCTTTCTTGAACATCCTTTAAAACTATTTGATTAGATTTCTACGAAGACGGCGTTTTTCTAATGAGCGAGTCTAACTTTTCCAACTCTTCCTCGTAAAATTGGTAGCGCAAAGAGAGGTATGAGAGAGAGAGAGAGAGAGAGAGAGAGAGAGAGAGAGAGAGAGAGTATAGAATGTACTTTCTCTCTCTCTCTCTCTCTCTCTCTCTCTCTCTCTCTCTGTGTGTGTGTGTGTGTGTGTGTGTGTGTGTGTGTGTGTGTGAGAGAGAGAGAGAGAGAGAGAGAGAGAGAGAGAAAGAAAGTACATTTTATTCTCTCTCTCCCTCTCTCTCTCTCTCTCTCTCTCTCTCTCTCTCTCTCTCTCTCTCTCTCTCTCTCTCTCTCTCTCTCTCTCTCTCTCTCTCTCTCTCTCTCTCACACACACACACACACACACACACACACACACACACACACAGACACACACTTATATAATGAAAGCTCCTGTCAAGTCATCAGTTTTAAACGGATTCCATGTCGCAGAAAATATTGAAGACTCCCGGACATTTTTCATCCCACGGAACAGTCTACAAAAGGCGGCAATAGTGGGGGACAAAAACAAACACGGCGGTGTAAGCGAGGCGGGAGGACCATGGTGGGAAATGGGGATTGTATGTACAGGCGGATGGGGAAGGACAAGGGATGGGATGGCGTTTGATGAGCGAGAGAAGCGGTGAAGGGGAAAAAAAGGGAAAAAAGGGACAGTAACATACTCCAGGCCACCACCACCTCTACTACCACCACCGCCACTACTATTACTACTACTACTACTACTACTACAGCCACCACGACCAGCAGTAAAGAGAGCGAATTTTTCCACCTCATCCGGACATCGTATTCTGGGACGGATAGGCGGCACCATTTCCAGCAAGCCGAGCCCAGTGACGAGGTGCTGATCCTCTCCCCTCTCCCATCTCTTCCCTCCCTTCGCCCCATGCCTCTCTTCTCCAGCCACGCCCTTCTACTCTCCTCTCACAGTGGCGTCACTCCCCGCAGAGTGTAAAACCCCCTCTGTTGCGCCACCCAAACTTTTGTGCTTAAATTCCCCGCCAGCTTTGATGTTTAAAGAACCAAAAATGGGAATATACATAAAAAACAAGGTTATAGAGACGCCTTCCGCTTGGTTTTTATTTCCCATTACGATGCCACACGTTGCCCGAGACTCCCACACAGCGTTCTCCTTTCTTCTTCTCCTTTCCTTTCTTCTTGCGTCTCCTTACTTTCCTCATCCTACGGTCCCTTCATCGTTGCTCATCTCCTACTCATGTTCTTTCTAAACTTTCATCCTCTTCGCTATTCTGCTTCCAAAACCAAGTTACCCAGAGCACACCGAAGCGTCGCGTCTTTTCTTCCTCCTCCTCCTCCCCTCCTCCTCCTCCTCCTCCTCCTCCTCCTCCTCCTCCTCCTCCTCCTCCTCCTCCTCTTCTTTCTCCTCCTTCACCTCCTCCACAGCCCCAAATATTTCATCTTTCATCGTGTCTGACCCAACTTTCTAAAAATTCTGGGACATGGCAGCACACTATCCTTTGGGTTGCGAAGAAAGATAAGGCTTTGGGGCCATCAGTCGATATCAAGGTGAATAAAAAGACCTCGTCCGTGTCATGAGATGAGTAACTAAACTGGGACATCCTTCCTTGCAGCCTTTTATACTTGTGCAAATAATCGACAGCATCTTTTCCTTCATTGTGTAGTTTGTGTGTCTATTTTAACAGGGTGGCCTCGACGTTAACGAGGTGCTGCCGTGAACTTTTAACACTCCTGTTGTATGTTTTAGCGTTGCTTTAACAAAAGGCACAAAAAATCAGACCGGAGTCTAATTTATCGAGTGGAAGTTTGCTGGTGCAGCCTTCCTGCTCCACCGAAATCTTCAGGCCATTATAAAGTTGCTGGTGGCCGTGGAGCAGCGGGTGAGTCCTGCCTCTGGGGTGGCGGCGCCGCTGTGCGCTTGTGGTTGTATTTTTAGTCCTGCATTTTTAACAACCCTTCGTCAGGACTCCCTCTGCAGCACCGCATCGCCTGCGGAGGGAGCAAGCAGCACTTGAACATGTCGTCCCACCGCCGGGAACCTGACTCGCTTGCTGACTTGGAGAAATATTTGCCTGTGCCTCAAGTGTGTGCCTACGTTGCGGGTGTAAACAGCGCCAGCGAAGGAAAACAGTGAGGCAAGTGTAAGATAAGAACCGTGTGTGTACCAAGACAAATGCTCCTAACACACATGAAAGCATTTGGAGAAAAACTTCGTGAAAGACTTGCTAGGATATAAGCCTTGGCTGCTAAAGATACACGCGGGCAAACAGTCTACCCATTGGTCTGGAGAGACAAAACAAAGCACACTACTAAAAATGTTGCTACACTTTCTGAATTTATGGAGATTAAAATAACAACACAAGGGGATACGTTTTGATTATTATCAAAGAGAAGATTTTATAAAACTTCATTTATCAATTTCTTTGTTCATTTTAATTCTATACTTACTCATTTGTTTAATATATTATAGTTCATTATATTACATAACTCCAGTAAGATTGGTAAGGTTAAGTTCATTAAAGTCATGTCATTCTAAGTTGGTTAAAAGATTTCGTATTGAAGCTAGAAATCAATATGCGATGATGCTCAAATGGAGAGGAAACATCTTGATAAAACAAATAAAAACCACCAGGAAAAAAGCTTCCATGATCAGAAAGAAATCAAGAAACACATAAAGATATTCACTATCAAGATCGCTGACTAACTTAAGAGAGTCCGTGTGACGCAACCAACATTTTTTTTTTATAGTTTAGTGACAAAAATATAAAAGTTTCCATGGAGCTCGTGAAGTTGATGCAAAAAAAAAATGTTCCCCATGCCATTCACGACACTTTTTTTTCTCCCAACAGTACATTCTGAAGCCCCTCCCCTTCCATCCCCCT
The DNA here is from genome assembly GCF_017591435.1 of Portunus trituberculatus. Taxonomy (NCBI): domain Eukaryota; kingdom Metazoa; phylum Arthropoda; class Malacostraca; order Decapoda; family Portunidae; genus Portunus; species Portunus trituberculatus. The sequence goes on along the minus strand of NC_059293.1, from coordinate 19,873,514 downwards.
AAAAAAGACACCAACAGTTGCAAGTATTTTGTTTGAACGTTTTTGTGAGTTGGAAGCAACATTCTCTCCTATAAATAGACGTTATGTTGAGAGGAGAACGCTAAGCAGAGTCTGGAAATTTGGGGAATGAGAAAAATAATGACGGTTCAATTAGTAACATTTAATGAATCTTGAGAATAATTACAAATCACATCTCGTTACCCTAAGTGTATGTTGTTGAGTAACTTATGCACCGCTCTGTATTCAGTGTTCAATTAAGAAAGTAATTACACAGAACACGCCACTTCAAAACCTATTCCTTGTATTTACATTGTAGGTTCTGGTAAGGAGACTCGTTTCCAATCAACTGTGCCTAAAATAAAAATATTCTACAACATACACACAATTAGGACACACACACTGACACCCACACACACCCACACACACACACACACACACACACACACACACACACACACACACACACACACACACACACACACACACACAACCACCGACACTATCAGCACCACCAACAACACCAACATGTCAAAATTCTTCAAAATAACGTTTCGCAAATCCTTGGAGAGACTGACAGACTACAGCGCTTAGCTAATCCCAAACCCGTTGCTTTCTTCCCTCCTTCCCTCGTGTCGCCGCCCTCCCCGCTGCTGACAGGGCGACTATTACCGGCGAGATAAGCTTGATTAACTAATTGAAACGTGCACGTGGGGAGTGTTCAAGCCTTAATGCAAGAATTTAATTACACCCGTCTTTCCTCTACTCCACCCTACCCCGCGTCACTCCATAATCATGTTGGCAAATTTTGGGTCCTGAGCCAGTTGGTTTGAGTGTCAAACGCACCGATTACCTGCACCGGGACTCCAGATTACATGCAAATAATTCCTACATCCAAGAGTAGACTGATCGGTAAACGTTCCTCGCAGTCCATTAACCAAACTTCTATTATTCTACTTTCCCTGTTTAAATCACCCTCCCTCCTTCCTTTCTCTTTCCCCTCTGTCTCTCTTGTGCTGTTGCGCTATGGCCCCCTTCTGCTCCTTTGCTCCCTTTGCCCTCGTCGCCGACCTACGTCAGTTTGTCCACGCCCTCGTCTGCCTCCACATAAAAGGCTGAACGGCACGCGCCACCCTACAATAGATTTCCCAAATAAATTATGGGCCAAGCGCTCCCGGACTTACGGAGATGTGAATAGCTGGAACACAAAGGGCGAGACAGCTTTATTGTGGAGTGTGAGTGTCGAAGGCTGATTCTCAGGGTAATGGAGCAGCTTGTGTGTGTGTGTGTGTGTGTGTGTGTGTGTGTGTGTGTGTGTGTGTGTGTGTGTGTGTGTGTGTGTGTGTGTGTGTGTGTGTGTGTGTGTGTGTGTGTGTGTGTGTGTGTGTGTGTGTGTGTGTGTGTGTGTGTGTGTGTGTGTGTGTGTGTGTGTGTGTGTGTGTGTTTATGCAGGAGGGAAACCAGCTAAGGGCATCAAATATTAAAAAAAAGGCCCACTTGAGTACTGGTTCCCTTAAAGAGTTATGAAGATTTAGCCAAAATTAAGGAACAAATGTGTGTGTGTGTGTGTGTGTGTGTGTGTGTGTGTGTGTGTGTGTGTGTGTGTGTGTGTGTGTGTGTGTGTGTGTGTGTGTGTGTGTGTGTGTGTGTGTGTGTGTGTGTGTGTGAAAGAATACATGCAGCAACAATTGAATAGTACTCACCACCATCATCACCTTCACTACCATCACCACTCAGCTCACCTCAGCTCATCACTGCTGATACCTGGCACACAACTTACCTGGAATAGAGAAACGAGAGAATGAATAAGCATCACATTACATCGCATCCTTCTCTTTATACAACACTACCTACACACACACACACACACACACACACACACACACACACACACACGTTCACAGACAAACCCACATAAACAAAACTAAAAAATATATATATCAAGTTTTTAAATAAATGGAAAAAAGAGATAGCGATAAATAAAAAATAGGAGAAATGATAAGAGAAACAGTAAATAAGGAGAGCATCTCAGGACGGTTGTACAAAGAGGAACGGGGCAGTCCATTCACTGAAGGGGAGAAAAAAAAACACATTCTCAAAGAGCCTCGGTGGTAATTTAGAGGGAGAGAAGTGAAGGAGGGAGAGATGAAAGAGGTGCTTAGCGGAGGACGAATGTAGAGGGGCACAGGTGGGGAGGAAAAGAATCTACAGACCAAAGCTAAGTACGGCCAGAGAGAGAGAGAGAGAGAGAGAGAGAGAGAGAGAGAGAGAGAGAGAGAGAGAGAGAGAGAGAGAGAGAGAGAGAGAGAGAGAGAGAGAGAGAGAGAGAGAGAGAGAGAGAGAGAGAGAGAGAGAGAGAGAGAGAGAGAGAGAGAGAGAGAGAGAGAGAGAGAGAGAGAGAGAGAGAGAGAGAGAGAGATAGAGAGACACGACTCGGTTCAGAGAAAGAGAGAGAGAGAGAGAGAAATGACACACGACTCGGTTCAGATAAAATAACAAAACAAAATGAGGCGAAAGGGAAGAAACACAAGCGAGCGATACTAAAACAAAGGACACAAGTATACAAAGAAACACGACCGAGGAAAGTAAAACAAAGACGCAATTAATGGTAGAAAAAAGACAGAAAACACAGACTTATGACGGAAAAAAGAAAACGAAATAAGAAGAAAAAGGGAAGCAGGGAGGCAACGTGTTGAGAGGGCCACACCAGGCGAAATGAGACCGCGGGGAGATGGGAGAGAGAACACTGAGATGAGAGATGGGCGGCAGGAAGGGAGGAGGGAGGGAGACTGTAGGAAAATGACTTAAGGGAGAAGTAAAGGGCGAAGGAAAGTGACTGACGAGCTTCAACAGGGGAAGAAGAATAGTGAAAAATAGGAAGAGAGGAGAGACTGAAATGAAAGACGCTTGTGGGGTGATGTAAGGGTGAGAATAAGCATCCATAAACTATCACACGAGGGAGCGAAATGATGAACGATGCGTCTTAGTGGAAACGCTGAAATAAAAGTGAACTATTGTTGTTTCCTCCAAGGATTAAAGCGAGAGATCTGATAGCGTGGTGGACAGCGTCTTCATTTCTGGAAGGCTGGACATGCTGAGACAATTTGGGGCGTTTTATTTTGTATTTTTCTCCCTTTTTTCAGCGAAGTGGGAAACAAAAAACGGGATGCAAGTTGAATAGTTGAGCTGTTGTAACCAGAAGAAAGAGCAATGATGTATACTATCTTTGAGTTCCCAAATATATACGCTACTATGAAAAAGGATCATAACAAAATAATCGCCTTTATGTTTATCTGACTTATTTTCTTTGTGAACCGCAGCTGTGTGGCGAAGGAATGACGACATAGATGGATAAAAACGTTTTCTCTACGTGAACGCTGACTCTATTCCTCCATAACCAAAGTATGATACTGTTACCGAGAGTCAAGTTACAAAACACATTCAATTCATAATACATCGAGAAAACTAATAGATAGGATGCCGCTGTCTCACCAGAGCGTCCACTGAGCCCCGCCACTCACGCCACCATAACACACACGGCCACAAAAGGAATATCAGAGTGGCACCAGCCATTACCATGAGCCGGGACATTAGTCAAAGGTGCGAGTGACTAGTGGCGGTCTGGCGTTGTCCGGTTCCTCAGGGGGGCCGATGCTTACCACTGGCTCTCCCCCGTCTGATAAGAGGAAGGGGTGCGGGGAAGGCACAAGGCGTCTCCACACGGGACGTAATAGCTGTCAAGTGGCGGCCGCGTAACAGACTGCAACACATGATAGCGTCATTATAGCTTAACTGCCTAATGGCATGGTTCCTAGTGTCGTCGTTTGTCTCACGAGCTTCCCTTGTCTGGAGGAGGTTAGGCGGGACGTGTAGGTAATGTGCAGGAGAAGAGGTGAGACGGAGGGGAGGGGTAAGGTGCGAGGGGAAGGAATGAGGTGAGAAGAGGTGAGGGGGTTAGATGAAGGAGGAAGGAGGTGAGATGGAGGAGGAAATGAGTGAGGTAGAGGAAAGAAATGGAGGAGATGGAGGAGGGAAGGAGGTGGATGAAAGGAGAAAATAAGATAAAGGAGAGGATAAGGTGAAGAATGGAAGAGAGTGAAGAAGGGACGGATGTGAGATAAAGAATTATGTGATGTGGAGGAGGGTGAGGTTGAGATGCAGGGGAGGAGATGGAGGAGGGAAAGATACGGATGAATGGCGAAAACGAGATAAAGAAGAGGATAAGGTGAAGAATGGAAGAGGGTGAAAAAGGAAAGATGTGGGAGAAAGAATTATAGGATGTGGAGGAAGGTTAGGTTGAGATGCGAGTAGAAGGAAGCGTGAAAAATTGAGTTGAGATGAAGGAGAAGCAGGGATAGACGGGAGAGGAGAGAAGGAAGGAAGGAGGCGTAGCATTGAGCCCGGCAGTGTAGCGTGAAGTGACGAAACTCTTCCCTTGATCAAACTGCAAGGAGGAAAATAGAGCCGGTCCTTGCCTGACCTTCATACCTAACCCCACTAGCACCACGTGTGACGCTCTGCCTCTCAGCGGCGCCTGTTATCCTTCCTTCATAACCCAACAAAACACAACACTATTGCACACAGCCCGAGGTGACAGCTGGCCCATCCCGTGAACACACTAAGGCAATAAAGCAGAGAACACTTCAAATTCTACCACCTGCAGGAGTGTTACAAAGCTTCACACGAGTGGCTGGCGTCGGAGGCGGTGTCAGAGGGAGGCACTCAGCGACGCGCACACACACACATACATACATACACACACACACACACACACACACACACACACACACACACACACACACACACACACACACACACACACACACCGTCACCGTCTAGACATGAATATCCGTCATTGTGAACATGTTCCTATAAAAAAGAAGAAAACTGTACTGCATTTTTTCTTTGTGTGTGTGTGTGTGTGTGTGTGTGTGTGTGTGTGTGTGTGTGTGTGTGTGTGTGTGTGTGTGTGCCCATGTGTACGGGCAAGCATGCTTTTGTTTCAGAATGCAACTGTGTGTAGTTTCATGAATAGTGTTGCAACGAAGCACAAATATTCCACATATGAAATAAAAAAAAGACAGAGAATTAAATACAGATACACGTATATGATGAACTGCGTTTGTTTACAGTCTGTCTCATTTTTTTTTTCGGCTCAGAATCTACATACACGCTCCCTCACTACCCACAACCCTGCCTCCTTCTAGTCCCCACTCCACTACACGCCTCGCCATCCTTGCATCTTCCAGCTTTAAGAAGGTACTAAAATTTAAAGACATCCATGTAAAATAATTCCCATGCATAGTAAAACCTTCGGAAATTACTCTGCAAAGGCTTCTAAAATTCCGAAAGATCGCCATCAGTTCAACGTGCGTAAGAACTTTTTCCAGCGGCAACAACTTCAAAGTAATGGCCGCCAACTCGTCGCCAAAATTCAGGCAGGAACACAAAGCGTGACGGAGGCGGCTGACAGTCCAGGGCAACAGTTGTCAGTGTGTGTGTGTGTGTGTGTGTGTGTGTGTGTGTGTGTGTGTGTGTGTGTGTGTGTGTGTGTGTGTTTAATGGTGGAGTTTACTATTGTGGGAAAAAAGTTATCGTCAAGTTTACGTATGAGATATGATGTTAAAATGCGTTGCTGGACACATTAACGGTGAGAGAGAGAGAGAGAGAGAGAGAGAGAGAGAGAGAGAGAGAGAGAGAGAGAGAGAGAACGAAGATACACGTGAAGAACGGTTGAAAGCGTAGTGTCCTTATTTACTTTTAAACAGCATAAGATGGCTGCGGCTGAAGCAGACCAAGCAGCCTATGTAATGAATAAACATCAAAGCATCGGGAAGTCAGTCAGTCATGAGAAAGACAGCCAGACAGACACACAGACAGAGAAACAAACACAGACACACAGACAAATATCGTTCCACACAATTAGCCAACCAAACTCTCTGATGAATAGACAGAATGACACTGGAGCTCCGGATTTTCTTGTAGACCATCATTTAAAAGCCCATCCATTCTTCCCATTAACTAAGTCAACCATTAGGAGAGACAAAGAGACACGCAAACAAGCCGCAGCAACAAACAGCAAGTCACGCCAAAGCCATCAGCCAGTCAGCCACACGCACGACTATATAGCCAGCAAGTCTGCCATCCAGTTAGGAAGCCAGTGAGCAAATCAGACTGCTGGACGGAGAGCAAACGAAACAAAGCCATGGTGCAGATAACCTATCAGCTGGCAGGATAGCAGCGCGTCAGCAAGCAGCAGTACCACACAACATTCAGTTCAGCACGCCGTCACTGCAACTTCTCGTTAATAAAGAATAAGAGACGGATGGAAAATAATACGAATTTCTTCCTTAACCCCTTCAGTACCTTGACGCGTTTCCATATTCACTCTGATTACTATCTAGTAATTTTATACAGCTTTAGAAATGTGTATGGGGATGAAATTAATAACGACTCTAACCATTAATCTTTTCACCTCCATAGACCCTTTCTAATGCAAATAAAATAGTCTAATCGTACTCTAAAATTATGGTAAAAATACTTCTCAGTAGTGAATGGGTTAATGAAGGGATTCAATATTGCATAAAAAAATATATACAATTCTGGAGCGAAGAGGAGCCGGCTGCGGGATATTGAGTGCAGACTGGAGACTGAGGAGAAGCGGACTAACACAAACTTCAAAGGAGAAATGTATTGAGTTTGCAGGAAGATCGGCAGATAAGACTCTTCTTGTGGGCTGGAATCCAAACAAAATGCAACTCGGGACGGACGGGAAAAGGCAGTGATGAGCCAAACTTAAAAAGAGAGACAGACATCCGCTCGTCTACTGCTATCTCCATTCTTCTTTCTCCTTTCCTTTGTACTTTTTGTCACTCTCCTCCCTTCCCTTATTCTTCCATTCTTTCGGTCACTTCACTTTTCGTATCCTGGTTACCATTGAATTTCTACGTTCATTTGGTGTCATTTTATTGGCTATTCTTCAACCACTCTCCTTCGTTCAATTTCTCTTTCCTTTATATCCACCAATCAGCAACAATGTTCTCCTCAGTTCACTGTTGCAATTGTGTTTCTTCCCAACCTTGTCCAAATATTCTCTTCCAGCTTCTCCCTCCTCCCCCCTCTCCATCCTCCTCCTCTTTCTTTCTTCTTTTTTTCCAATTACTACTTAATGTCAATACAAAAGCAAGGTTATTAAAACAGATTGTGTTTTTTTTTTCGTTCCAGTCGGAAGGAACCATAAATTGCTGTACACTTTAGGGAAATGTGAAATCATGCACCAAATAGCTTCAATATTTTCCTTTCTCTCTCTCTCTCTCTCTCTCTCTCTCTCTCTCTCTCTCTCTCTCTCTCTCTCTCTCTCTCTCTCTCTCTCTCTCTCTCTCTCTCTCTCATCCGTGTTTCAGTCCGTCTTTCAATATCTTTGCTTTTGTGTCTTTGTCAATCTTCCGGTGTCTGTGCCTTTCAGCCTCTTCCTATCTCCATCTTCGTCTGTCTCTCCGCCTGTCTGCCTTGTCTCCTCCTTGACGCATCGCGATGGCCGGCAAAGAGTGACCCTGACATACTTTGCAGGCTCTCTTACTCACTCCTGGCAGCAGCTCCTACTCACTCTTTTAAAGCCTCACTCTTGTCAGAATCTCCCTCCTTCCTTCGCACAGCAGCTCTTCATTCTTCACGTGTTCTGTCTCGCTTATTCTTTCCAGGTTGTCATTCATGCACACGCACACACACACACATACACACACACACACACACACACACACACACACACACACACACACACACACACACACACACACACACACACACACACACACACATTTCTTCTTACATGCAGATAATGAAAACTTTGATTAATAAAAAGATGATAAGAACATTCTACATAGCTATCTTAAAAAGGAAAAAGAAAAGTAAAGGAGAAATAGAAAGAAAAACATGAGTTAATAACGAAATTTTGCAGTTATCTTGTCACAAACATAAATAAATATAACTTTTAGCTTGAATAAGAAAAAAATATAAATAACACAAAGGAACCAAGAAAAATATCAGTATTCTGGGATGCTTTTTCTACCTTGAGTTTTGGGTACGATTACACGATTTTATTGACATTAGGAAGGGTCTATGGAGGTCAGAAGATTAATAGCCAGAGTCTTCTCTATTTCAATCCCCAAATACGTTTCTGAGGCTGTGTAAAATGACCAAAGAGTAAGAAGAATGAATAAGAGAAAAGCGACCAGGTACTGAGGAGGTTAAGGATGTCATTCGTGTACTGAAAGTGTAGCCAGGTGACTCAGTGGCTGCATTCCATCCTGAGAATCTATAACGCCATTACTATTTCCTTAACTTCGTGCATCACGCTTCAGCACAAGATTATCGTAAAAATTCACGATTCTTTCTCCAACTCTTTCTATTTCTTCCTTCCACAATTCTTCTTTTTTTTCTCGAATGTCAGCAATGTTTTCTAACGATCTCTCTCTCTCTCTCTCTCTCTCTCTCTCTCTCTCTCTCTCTCTCTCTCTCTCTCTCTCTCTCTCTCTCTCTCTCTCTCTCTCTCTCTCATTAAGCTCAAGAATATGGTAGTTAAAAATTGTAATAATGAGAGAGAGAGAGAGAGAGAGAGAGAGAGAGAGAGAGAGAGAGAGAGAGAGAGAGAGAGAGAGAGAGAGAGAGAGAGAGAGAGAGAGAGAGAGAGAGAGAGAGAGAGAGAGAGAGAGAGAGAGAGAGAGAGTGGGGGAGAGGAACTTGAAACTGCCAAGTTAATAAGTTATTTCAACTCTGATTGGGAATATGAAAAATTTATACTTCCGAAATAAAATATTGCATCCGCCTTGCATTTTTTTTCAGTATTTTTCTCCTATTTTTCAATACTGAAGTAGGATTAACATTAAAAAAAAGGTGAGTCTCCTGGAAAATGTTATATGCCCCAGATATCATATTACGTTTTATTTCACTATGAATGTACAGTTTTTTGGGGCTTAACTTTTGAAATTATAAGGATGGAGAAACGATAAAGGTAAAAGGATGACTGGATTAATAAAAGATGATGAAAGCGAACAAGGAATGCTAAAAAAGATGAAGGAAAGTGGTGAAGACACACGCTCATATTCTCATATTCTGCGCTTCACCTTCATTATTTCCAAAAGACTTTACAAAAATATTAGTGTTTGTATGGTTCTACAGGCAGATTAACAAGATTTCTACATTATTAACTCGAAAAACACTATAGAAAACTCCGCTTATCATCCCTCTGGCCTTGGAAAATAGTCGTGGTGAGAGGGCAAAGCGATTCTGAATACGGAACAGAGGATAGTTGTTATGAAGAGGGGTGAGTGGCGCAAGGATGGTGGCGGTGTGAGGTGAGCTAGTCTGTCTGGACCCCTGCCACGACACACACTCACTAAGGTCTGGCTAACAGTAATGTCCTAACGAGAGGCAAGAAAACAAGGAGGTTCTGTGTGTGTGTGTGTGTGTGTGTGTGTGTGTGTGTGTGTGTGTGTGTGTGTGTGTGTGTGTGTGTGTGTGTGTGTGTGTGTGTGTGTGTGTGTGTGTGTGTGTGTGTGTGTGTGTGTGTGTGTGTGTGTGTGTGTGTGTGTGTGTGTGTGTGTGAATGCGTGCTTGATCCCAGTTTCCGCTAGCAAATCACTTAAGCTAGCCATCCATCATCGCAATCATTAGCCTTTACTGCAGACTAAAAACACCCCATAACTTTTTTCCACCTTCTATACAAAACATAACAAAACTCCTTTCCACCTCATCTAGTGGTGTGTCAACCTCACAAAAACCTCGTGTACCCTGCCCCACACGTTCCTAAACCTTTCTTAAACCTTTTACTTCACAAACATGTCCCTTCATCCATTCCCTCCTGCCTTTCCTTCTCGCCATCTCCCTCTCCTGCACTGCTCGTTCTGCCGTCTGCATCTACACTCGTGCCATCGCCTCCCTGCTTCCCTTATCCTTCTTCCTCCTCTCAGCCAAGTCTCGGCTCGATGTGTGTGAATGATTCAGGTTGACTTGCGCTCGTCAGCATCAAGCCTGAGGGAAGGATTTTTTCTAATGTAGTCTGCTGACTTTTCTTTTCCTTTCTTTCTTTTTTTATATCATTTTACTTTATTTACATTTGTGTAACCGTAGGACTTATGTAAAATGAGTGCCCTCTTATGGTTTAACCCCTTCAGTACTGAGACGCATTTTTACCATGAGCTTTGTGTGTGATTAGACGATTTTATTAACGTTAGCAAGAGTCTATGGAGGTCAGAAGATTAATGCCCAGTCTTCAATATTTTAATCCCTCACATGAGTTTCTGAAGGTGTATAAAATCACCAAGTAATAAGCAGAATGAATATGGAAATGCGTCATGGCACTGAAGACTTAGAAGAGAACGGTCATTGTATTGTTCTGGTTACTGTCACTCCATGCGCATCACTAGGTTTCTTTCCTTTGCTTCCTTCTTTGTTTTAGGGAGAGTCAGCCGCACTGCAGGACACAGACAAAGAACCACACCGCCCAGGGACCTGACATATCCCGGTCCTGCTCCGCCTCCTTTCTGCTTGCAATGAAATTACTGTTGCTCTTTTTATCAAGAAGTTTTGCATTAACCACCAATACACACACAAACACATACTATAAATGCTCTCTCTCTCTCTCTCTCTCTCTCTCTCTCTCTCTCTCTCTCTCTCTCTCTCTCTCTCTCGACTCTGTCCTCACTTTAATAAAAATGGAACCCAAGAAAAAGTAAACACCAAAACAAACACAGAGTTAAAACACGTCAATTTTTCACTCATAAAGAAAACCCGACGCTGTTGGCTGGCGGTCAGAGAGAGAGAGAGAGAGAGAGAGAGAGAGAGAGAGAGAGAGAGAGAGAGAGAGAGAGAGAGAGAGAGAGAGAGAGAGAGAGAGAGAGAGAGAGAGAGAGAGAGAGAGAGAGAGAGAGAGAGAGAGAGAGAGAGAGAGAGAGAGAGAGAGAGAGAGAGAGAGAGAGAGAGAGAGAGAGAGAGAGAGAGAGAGAGAGAGAGAGAGAGAGAGAGAGAGAGAGAGAGAGAGAGAGAGAGAGAGAGAGAGAGAGAGAGAGAGAGAGAGAGAGAGAGAGAGAGAGAGAGAGAGAGAGAGAGAGAGAGAGAGAGAGAGAGAGCATTTATAGGTTTGCCAGATTTATCATACAATGCAGTAGGATATCACTTTCGCAATGACAATCGTATGTTGTTGAACTTTTCATTGAAAGATAAGCAAATTAATTCACTACATGCAGATACATTAACATTGCACATAAACGGCCTACACAAAAACCCAAACCAATATGTTTGACTCTAACTATAAGGACTATCTTCAATTTTCTTCACGAATTTTTTCATCAAAAGAAAGTCATACTAAAGTGTCAATCATTGTTTGAATACCACCACCACAACCAAGACCGGCACAGCCACAGCCACCACCACCACCACCACCACTACCACCACTAGCGCCACCTGTCCCCAGCCTGACTTCATCCCGCGGACCACAACACACGCCTCGCAGCACCGGACTCCCTCGCCAGGCCGTTTTGTGCCTCCCCACCGCTGCCATTCTCGCTCTTTAAATCGTCGTTCCCGAGAGGAAATTTGCTCACCTTTTTTCACTCATCTTTTTCTATATATACGTTTTTTCCTTCCCAAACTGAGGGTGAGGAGTATCGATTCTCCAGCTTTTCCCAAGGCAGGGTCGGGATGCTGGGTCAACATTTGCCATCTGAAGATCAAACACAGCCGCCTTGGAGGAACGCTCGGCCGCCTTCCCGATTTAACAAAACCAGAAATAGTGGCGACGGCAAGGAGACGAAATCCTAATGTGTCTGATTTTCTGGGGGCTGCGAGACAATTCAGTTTTCTCACCCTCATGCTCTGAATAACAAGGAAACGCACCCAGGTAAACACAACACCACAGCTTGCCTGGGAAAGAACTGAACCAAAAGAAACACAGAAAGATGTTGTGCTTGTAGACATCGATCTCTTTCTCCTGCTCGTCCTTCTCCATATTTTGCACCAGCTTTTATCAATATAATTTTTGCTTTATTTCATTTTCCATCTCCATCGTTCCATATGCCTTTTCTCATTCTTACTCTCTCTCTCCTTCGATTTTCATACTTTCAGTTCTCCTCTTCTCTGTCGTAAAATGTTTGTAATCTTGTTGAGTATTAAAATAAATCAAAAGAACAGTGAAATAGATACATTGGATTCAAAGGCGATGTTAATAGGAGGATAATAATGGAGAACAGGATGAAAATGGGAGCAATATACAGAGAACAAAGGAGGCATGTTAGAAAAAATCGTTCAGATCAAAGGTTTTAAAAGGAAGGTACCAAAAATTATGAAACTTACGAAAATCGGCATTTCAATGTTCTATGATAACTATCCTGAGAGGGCAAACAGGGCACAAAATACGAACAGAAACGAATAGAAAATTAAAATAAGCATAAAATACGCAGGAAATAAATATATAATTGAAATTCCATGCTCTTTTTGCAATTTTAACTATTGAATCCGTGAATACATATCTTTACACTAAGCTATTCACACACACACACACACACACACACACACACACACACACACACACACACACACACACACACACACACACACACTCACACAGGAAGAAAGGCTACAAAGGCGTTATTCCAAGAAGGCCTGAGAGAAATGGAATAGGTGGGCAGAAAGATAAGGTTACCACTCAACTCCACGCCCTACAGGCACCTTGCACTCTGGCACTAACACGCACACACACACACACACACACACACACACACACACACACACACACACACACACACACACACACACACACACACACACATTCACTTCCTTTCACGTAACATTCTCCAGTAAAAATATTTAAAACAGCAAACCTATTTGTGCAAAGAAGCAGAGGCTGATACCATCAAGAGGCACCCACAAGGAAACTGGAGTTCATATACAAAGCACATTTTCCAGGAGGTCAGCGTGGGGAGAGAAACGTTAAGCCATTTTCAAAGAGGAGGCAACATGGCCACACTTTGCTGCGTCTCTCTCTCTCTCTCTCTCTCTCTCTCTCTCTCTCTCTCTCTGTCCTTTGCAGCACCTCCCTCTGTTGCACCTCTAGGCAGGCTCGCTCTAAGGGATTTGTATTGACCTTGGATGGCCCCCTCCTCGACGGCGACGCTAAAGGCACGCCCGGTGGCACTTGATGCGGCCTTTGCTCTTTCCTGCTGAGGGATGACTTGGGGTACAATTTCCCTCCTGCCCGAATAACACCGACACGTGACTAATAATGGGTGACTATGGTATGATTCTCCGTCATTCGTTTTATTTCTATCATAAATTGTGTAGAGTTTGTTAATAGAGCTTGTTTGTTGTTTATTGCTTCAAAATCTGTGCAGTGGAGCGATGGACGGCGATCTCCTTAACGTCGTGACTTTGTGAATTTGTAAAGAATGTGACTATTTTCTTACATGAAGCTTGACTGACTTTACATCTTATACGCGTCACTCTGGTGTGTCTCTGCATGGGGTACGGAAGGTTAACTATGGAGTGACTTGAACAGCACGACACTACTGACGAAGACACGGGCCGGAAAACGTGAAATACAAGAGATATGAGATGTAAGGACGGAAAACTATTATTGATCACTCCTTCTATTTTGAGTTTTGTAATTTATTTTCTCTTCTTCTCTTCTTCAAAAAAAAATATCATAAACTTGCGTCTGATACACACTTCGTCTTTCATCTGTACAAGTCCCTGTGTGTGTGTGTGTGTGTGTGTGTGTGTGTGTGTGTGTGTGTGTGTGTGTGTGTGTGTGTGTGTGTGTGTGTGTGTGTGTGTGTGTGTGTGGGTGGGTGTGGGTGGGTGGGCGTTGCGGGGGAGAGAGTGCTCCGTAAAATAAGGCGAAGGTGGTGGAAGTTCAAGTCTTCCCTCGTAATAACCCCACAGCTATTTCCTTCCATCCATGCGATCCTTTTTCCTTTCTTCTTTACTCCCCTTCCCCTTATACCTCTTCCCTCCATCCCTCCTTCCTCTCTAACCTGGGAAACTTGAACACACGAACACACACACACACACACACACACACACACACACACACACACACACACACACACACACACACACACACACACACACACACACACACACACAGAACAGAAGGCAATCAAAAAACAGTGCCCGAAGTGTAGAGGAGAAAAAATCACACACGGCATGTACAAATAAACGAGAAAATCAACGTGAACGCACACAGAGAAGAGTAAACACACGCACACAAAATCGCCTACACTAACCTGTCCGTCCACTCTCTCTCTCTCTCTCTCTCTCTCTCTCTCTCTCTCTCTCAGACCCATAGAGAGAGAGAGAGAGAGAGAGAGAGAGAGAGAGAGAGAGAGAGAGAGAGAGAGAGAGAGAGAGAGAGAGAGAGAAAAAGAGAAAAGGAGGAATTCGGAATAAGAAATACAGATGGAAAAAACAGGGAGAAAGGGAAAACATAGCTGACAAATGAATAGGTGAAGGGGAAGGGCGAGAGGCGACCTTCCCTTACTTAGATCACGTCCTCTGGTCAACAAAGACGCCGCCTTGAGAAGAAGGAAACACGACACACACACACACACACACACACACACACACACACACACACACACACACACACACACACACACACACACACGGAGGCCTAATCACAACGCACATCGGAACTTCCTTACAACTCACGTGTCTCTTCTGTCTGAGAT
>NC_059293.1:19811294-19853794 GCF_017591435.1 Portunus trituberculatus | reverse complement strand
TGGATTAGTTCACCTTTTTAGTTCACCTAGTTATGCTTTTTCTTCAGTACACTAACCCAAAAATACATCATTTACTACACTAAGAGACTTAAGCACTCACTCATCCTCTCCTTCACTCATACTCACACTCACTCACTCATTCACTCACTCACTCACTCACTCACTCACTCACACCAATACACAAACACAGCCTCAAACTCATAGCTCAAAGTAACACTCACTCACACTCACTCACTCACTCACTCACTCACTCCACCAATACACAAACACAGCCTCAAACTCATAACTCAAAGTACTCCTGCCCATGTATCCTATTCTACAGCACCCTTGATCCTCTTATTCCCCGCCCACCTCCACGCCTAGACACACGCCCTCAGGTCCCAGTCTACCTCGTGTATGATCTTCTTACCATGCACCTCTCTCCCTCAGCGACCAATTTGCTCTCTTCTATCACCTTCCTCCCTTGACAGCGAACACGCCTTCTACCACCTCAGGTTTCCGATCTTCGCTGATTCCCTCCTTCCCTCGGTGTGTTTCTGAACGGATCGTCTTGCGTCATCTATCACCATCATTTTCTACTCTTTTTTTTCTCTTTAGTGACTGGGTACTCGTGTTCTCTCTGTCTGTCTGTCTGTTTGTTTGTGTCTATTTGTCTCTCTCTTTCTCTCTCTCTCTCTCTCTCTCTCTCTCTCTCTCTCTCTCTCTCTCTCTCTCTCTCTCTCTCTCTCTCCAATAACTCCAACGCCTCTGATTTTCATGTTGTATTTCAGAATTTGTATTTTGAAACGGATTTACCTTTTTCTTTTCTCAGGTCCATATTTTATTGTTATTCCACACCTCAGGTTTACGTTTCCAGAGAATTTCCATGAATTTCAGAAATGTTCAAAACGCCTTTTTTTCCATTTGTTTTCTTTTTGACACTGTAATCCAATATTGGTGTTTCAAAGTTCCCATACGCTTAACAGTTTTGCTTCTTCGTAAATTAAAATGGGTCTGAATTTTCATTGTATATATCTACGCCAAACACATCACACGTTTATGGGATTTACATATTTTCCTACAGTAACTTATATTCCATCATTTTTTTCTCTCTCGTCAATTTATTTTCCGTGGGCGCCTCGCTGTGCAGTGCTCGGTAAAGGTGACCATGCCTGCCACGTCTGCCTCTGACGCATAGCCAACACGGTTTTCACGCAATAAATATAATTTGAGGGACACAGGCAAAGGCTTCCGGACCTGGAGAGGAAGAAAAAAAATATTGCAGCATTTTCTCGACCGTCAACGCTGCCGGCTTCACGTTCCTTGAGGAAAAGAATGTGAATCTTGGAGCTCCAAATGGTGCTTCCTGCTAAGCCTCTCCGTGGACTCCTGACTGGAAGCAAGGGTCAAGTGGTGCTCTCCTGTGATCCTCCAGTCAAGTTCTTTTGTTACATTTGCATAAGTCCCATCAGTGGTTGTTTTCATCTCTTAACAAAATTCTTCCAGCGCCTAATGGAAAATTTTCATGCTATATTTGAGCCATTTTATGAAAGTCAGACATCTGGTGAGCCTTATCAAAAGATCTGAGTTTACGAGAGTGTCGGAAAGGCCGCCATTTGCATGATCTGAACTGCTCCACTCAGCTTTGTGTGTTATAGATGCAAAGCCAAACATACTGAGCTTGCTTGACGTGCCATACTCCTCCCTGCGACCTGATTATGGACGATTAATGGAGCAACGTTTATCCTTACGTCCACCGAATCCCTTCCCGAGCACCTGAACGCCACACCTCCCATGCATCAAGTCTGAGGTTAACTGGAGTGCTTTACGTGGATCATGATGCGTCAAGACTGTTGCTGAGGCTTTTTCGTACTTAATTGTATGTACGTATGTCAGTCTACATCAATGAGTCTACCTATCTGGCTATCAATCTGCATCGACCACAGCCTCACGCAACATTTTTTAATCCAGTTCCAGGTAAAAATCTAGTAATGTCCCAATCTCTAGCTGAGGCTCCACGTCCCGTCCTTGCGTCGCAATACACTCACGACAGTTTGGTCCAGTAATGAAGAGTTTCACGGAAGGATGGTTTGCTCGCATAATTAAGAACTTCACACGCGCGGAAAAAAAAAAGTTTAATTTGTGCTTGAAGCGGGCGAGACGTGCAGCTCGCTAAAACAGAAAGCTTCATCCTCCCTCCATAGGCTGCGATTTTCACCAAGGGCAGACTAATTAATAAGGAAGAGTTAAAATATGTTGTCGAGCAAAGGTAAGGTGTTAGGGTGGGTGCAGTGCGAGCCGTAGACAACATCCGCTGGTGCCATTGGTCGTGGAGGGGAACACACTGCTGCAGCAATAGTTGGCCGGAGCTGACTGCAGGTAGCATCCCCAAGGACGGCGAGGTTCAGAGAGTGATATGTCCTCATACAGAACGTCACCGCCCTAATTGATAGTGCTCGGAATCCATTAGCAAAATTAGGGATTAACGCTGTTATTTGTGATACGACGCAACGCCACTCAACATATTTACTGGTCGGCAACTGGCTCTCTGGTGACGGCAGACAAGATTAATTCATTACATTCAAATGAACTATACTTTGTCAAGGATAAAAAAAAAAAAAAAAGACGAGGGGGTATTCCATTTACCCGAAGTTGGAGAAACAGGATTTGCGCCGCGGTTCTCCTTAATGCAATACGTTGGCTGACTTGTCTTTCAGCCATCCACACGAGTAACAAAGCCCGCACATTGCCATCCATCCATTCCACAACATGTATCCACACACAACACACACACACACACACACACACACACACACACACACACACACACACACACACACACACACACACACACACACACACACACACATATGCTTTCAACTCATTACAACTTAATAATATTTAATGGGTAGTAAGTGCTGGCATTGTGGTCAAATAACTCCCATGCACAAGTTTAGTATTTTCAGCTTAACAACTACCCATTTTATCAATACACACGCGCGGCCGCACCTACATATCTACACAGGAAAGAGAGAGAGAGAGAGAGAGAGAGAGAGAGAATAGAAAGAGAAAGGAGATGGACAGGTAGACAGATGAAAGGGCGCTGCAGATAGGGAGAGAGCGAATAATAATTGATTCTGCAATGACACCATCGATCTATAGAAGAAAAGAAGCAAGTCAAGGGAGGGAGAAGAGAAAGAGAAGCCCTTTCCTCCAATTTCTCTGGTGACACGTCCTCTCGTTCCCTGTCGTTTCCTTCACCCAGACCAGCTTCGCGTCACATACAGAGGAAGTGATCGGATATCGCGCCAAACGTACAACATATGAGAGTAATGATGCAAGGTAACAAACAGCTACCTACCAAATAACCCTCATTAACCCTCACCCGGGGCCACAGGTAACGGGATATGCAGGGAGCGCAATTAGTGGTCCACCTGTACAGCACGTATGCGAGACAACTGTGCAATATATATCAGCCCAACACACTTTTCCTTACAATAATTTTATCCGATACTCGCTTGATGTTTTCATGTACTCTGTATTACGTTGCAGTGTGAGCCGTATGATTCAGTACATATTGCCTTGTTACATTATACTGATTACCCATCTATCCATTAATCTACTTCTGTGTGTGTGTGTGTTTGTTTGAGTGTGTGTGTGTGTGTGTGTGTGTGTGTGTGTGTGTGTGTGTGTGTGTGTGTGTGTGTGTGTGTGTGTGTGTGTGTGTGTGTGTGTGTGTGTGTGTGTGTGTGTGTGTGTGTGTGTGTGTGTGTGTGTGTGTGTCCTACTTTTGAATGAGATAAAAGCCCTACATGAAGGCAACATCATAGCAGGTCACCCCAGCCCAACAGGTCCATTATTGCATCACTGAACGAGCGACTCTCATCAAAACACTCAATCCCATCAACACTGTATTTAGTGCAACACCAACACAGACAACACAGACAGCAGTATCAAACAGCAAACCCACACAACTCAGAATACAATAGTCACTTACAACAATGATAAAAACAACAACAAAAAATACAACCAAAACAGACAACACATGCAGACAACAGTGTCAAACAGCAAAACCACACAACTCAGAATACAAGTCACTTACTCCAATGGCGTAAAATAAACGACTACAGCCAATGCAGCTCCAAGAATGATAATTACAACAGCACTAAACGAAATGTACCTATAAGAGCGACTTCCTCGAAATACCAATAACAAAAAGTAAGAAAAAAAAGATGCTACAAACATTATGAAAACTATAATAACTTACCACAATATAGAAACACATTCACAAACGCAATTCTTCACTACGCCACCATTTCACTCAACGTAATTAAAATTCCGCCTAATATTAATCCAAGGCCCCAAAAATATTATAGTCCTTCTGAGCATAACATTTGTAAGGAAACAATTCACCTGACGATTCAATACCTGCTCCAGTCACCACCAGAGAAGTGTTCGCTCGCATTACATGAATTGAGAGGAGGAAGATAGAAGAGAAAGACAGGGAAATCAGTAGTAAGTTGTAGCATTTCCGAACACACACACACACACACACACACACACACACACACACACACACACACACACACACACACACACACACACACACACACACATCATTAGCGACGTTTTACTTTCCCATCATGAACTTTTGCTTGCCGCCAACAAGCTGACGTTAGCGAAGAATGATCGAGGGAAACAAGAGAAGCATAACTAGTTCGTGTGTGTGTGTGTGTGTGTGTGTGTGTGTGTGTGTGTGTGTGTGTGTGTGTGTGTGTGTGTGTGTGTGTGTGTGTGTATTCCTGTCTGTCTATCTTTCTTTTTCCTTAATAATTTCATGTCTGGTTTATATTTTATCGTCTGTCTTGTCTATCGAAACTCACACTCACTCTCACTCTCACTCTCACTCTCTCTCTCTCTCTCTCTCTCTCTCTCTCTCTACCCCACCACACAGAAGCGGTCCCATCCACTTCACTGTCCCGGATTAAAGAAAAACGAAAAAAAAGAAGGAAAAAAAAAAGGACACCACTTCAGGCGATGCAGTGTAGATTCTTTCCACTTTTTCTTTCCTTTATCTGACCAACGATAGGGGAGAAAGATACTAGAAAAGCGACACTCACTGCGACACATTACCTCGTTGATCTTTAAAGCAAACATGGCCCACTGTTTAATTAAAGTCTGTATTATGTCTCCTCGCTTTCTTGTCTACGTTATGACTGGTATTCTTTTTATAAACCCTTACTGGTGTGTGGCAAAATTGAAAGCTAACTCACAGATAACATAAAACCAATCGGACAGTGTACAGGAACTCTTCTTTTCACTCGTTTCGAAGGTACAGCGGGATGAAACTGCACCGGCATCTGTTGGGGGACGGAAAGTGAAGGGGGTGGACGCTCCCTCGCTCCCTCGCTACCCGGCCCTCCGTTACAGATCCAGCAATTAATATGAAGACCACCATGCATTTTTTTTTCTTTTCTGAATGATGCTTCCAGTTAACGATTTCTGTTCAGCCACCCTTGGTCCCAAGCCCTCCTCCTACGCCTCCTCATCTTCCTCCTCCTTCTCAAACATTCTTCCTTCTCTCCCTCCTCCCTAGCTTCTCTCTTTTTTGTTCTATTTTATTTTGTTAATCCTATTCTACTCTTTTCAACTCCTTTCCTCTCCTTCTCCCTCTCCTTCCCCTCTTTCTCATCCATCTTCAAATAGTCTAACCCTCTTCCCTATCTCCTCTTTTTATTCCTGTCTTTCACTTAATTCTTCTATACATTTTGCTCTTTTTTTCGCTCTTCCTCCTTCAAATTTTCTTCTTTCTCTATAACTTCTCTATTTCTCATCTTTCTCTACTTCTATCAATTTTCTCTCTTTTTTTATTCCTCCTCCTTCTCATTCCCTTCCTCCTTCTCCTCCTTCAACTTTTCCTTCACACATTCTTTCTTTCCTCTTCTAACAGCTCTTTTTATCTCAATACTGCTATTTCTTTTCTCTTCTCTTCTTATTTTCTTCGTTCTCTTCGCCTTCCTCGTCCTGCTCCTCCTCTCGCGTCTCCTTCAGAGTTCCTCAAGGCTCCAGCTGACTCAGAACAAAACTGAATGGCATGAAGTAGCGCGAGGATGCTGTAATGGCGAATTGGAGGAAGCAGAATAGCGTCAAAAGAGCTTTATTATTGAATAGGAGAAAAAAACTACATCGAATTCAATGAGAAAAGAAAGAGAAAAAGGAAGTCAGGAGTGTACCAAAGTGAAGGACGCTCATTTAAAAGTGGCTGGTATTGAGAACGAGAAAAGTTACAAGAAAAGTGAAAAAAAGTAATAGAAACACGTTAAAAAAAAGTTGAAGTGGAAAACAGGTACGTAAAAATGAAAAGAACAGACAAACTGGAGAAAATCGACCCGAACATTCTCTCACTCTCCCTCTCTCTCACTCTCTCTCACAAGCAGGTAAGGACTGAACACAAAGCCATGGAGAGGGAAGGATTGGGGGAAAGAGGATGATGGGAGGGCTAAAGCACCGAGCTGCTGGAGAAGACTACATGCATCTCTCAATTATAATGGACAAAGTTTGCTGGGTTAAGTTAGCGTCGAGGAGGTGAGTGAAAGGAAGAATGAGACTGGAAAAATATGAGACGCAAAGTATCATTTCCGACCAAAGGAATGGAGTAAGTTTTTCCAGCACCCTTGAGGCGAACCCATACCAAAGGAACACTGGCAGTTGTTAATAAGTGTTGCAGGAGCTGAGACCTGCAGAGGGGAATAGGAAGCAAGGAAAGAAAGGAAGCTGAGACGAGAGAAAGAAAACCAACGTTCAGGCTGAGAGAAAAACACGAAGAGAACGTAAAAATTATGCAAATACACAGAAAAAAAATAAAGAAAAGCAGCAAATCGTTCCAGCATGAAAGCACAATAAGTAGGTAAAGATGAAGTGAGCTGCATTAACTCTCTCCAGCTCAAGGTCAAGTAGTGCTGTGAGTCCTCTTGTGGGAGGTGGTGGAGCGCATCAAAGGAGTGAAACAATGAGGCGCATTCCTTGTTCAATACAAATGAGGCGATCAAGTGGGATATAAGACACGAACCGGTATTGAACAAAGTGTGACCCGGTGCTGAGGCGGTGTTATGGCGAGAGAGAGAGAGAGAGAGAGAGAGAGAGAGAGAGAGAGAGAGAGAGAGAGAGAGAGAGAGAGAGAGAGAGAGAGAGAGAGAGAGAGAGAGAGAGAGAGAGAGAGAGAGAGAGAGAGAGAGAGAGAGAGAGAGAGAGAGAGAGAGAGAGAGAGAGAGAGAGAGAGAGAGAGAGAGAGAGAGAGAGAGAGAGACACACAAGAATAAATAAATAAATAAATGAGACCCGCGTTCCAAAGCCAGACAGACATAAAAAGAAGGGCGGCTACCAGACACTGCAGAAAAGGAAGCAATAAAAATAAGAACAATATTTTCACTTCATCGCAAAATATTCTTGGAAATTTGTAAATATGAAAAACAAAAAAAAACTTAAGCCTTCCTCCAACAGTTCCGCGTTTATATTCTATTTATTTTCTTATTTCTTATTTTCTATTTATTCATCCTTCATGGAAGTCCACTACATCATCCAGCCTCATCCTTATTCCCAGTCATCAGAATTATAGAAAACTTTGAATTTATACTAATGTTTTGATATCAGCGTATCGAATTTTTGCTAAGCACTTATCCCACGCAACATAATTTTTTTCATAAGGACGCTGGCGAAAGTCTAGACCAGAAAAGCCTTCAGTTCAAAATGTATACATAAAAACTCACAGCTAAGATGGTGACGAATTATCAAAAGTATACGTCCTTTACCAAGTCATCAGTTAGATAGAGAGAAAAACAGCCTGTCAGAAGGAGTGATGATTGAAATGGAGGTTCAGGAGCATCTAGGTGTTTCAATAATATGGTTGGAAATGTGTTGGGTGCGAAATCATTAAGGTGATTACACACATACGAGGCAACAGTGACAGTGGGGCGTGGGGTACTAGATATGCTGCATGAATTAAGAACCAAGGCAGACACGAGGCTTCATTCCTGATTCACGACTCACAGATGAAAGAAGGGATGTGTCACCTGTACACTCTGTAATGCTGGAGGCTGAATGTGTATGGCTCCAGAAATGTGAAGACATCTTTAAAAATGCTTACAATGACTCACGGGATACGAGTAAGATCGATGTTAATTCAGTATCATACACTCTCTCTCTCTCTCTCTCTCTCTCTCTCTCTCTCTCTCTCTCTCTCTCTCTCTCTCTCTCTCTCTCTCTCTCTCTCTCTCTCTCTCTCTCTCTCTCTCTCTCTCTCTCTCTCTCTCTCTCTCTCTCTCTCTCTCTCTCTCTCCACCAAAGTATTCAGCAGATTATATGTTTGATAAAACCTGAAAACTTATTGTGTGTGTGTGTGTGTGTGTGTGTGTGTGTGTGTGTGTGTGTGTGTGTGTGTGTGTGTGTGTGTGTGTGTGTGTGTGTGTGTGTGTGTGTTTGCTGGGCTCTGATGACCTTATTATGTTCGACTTGTTGATTGTGGAAGGGAACAGTAATGGGATTAAATTACTTGGAACTGAATCCACCACAGAATAGAACAGTGTGCGTGTGCGCGCGCGCGCGCGTGTGTGTGTGTGTGTGTGTGTGTGTGTGTGTGTGTGTGTGTGTGTGTGTGTGTGTGTGTGTGTGAAGAGTATGAGAGAGTAATAATGGTAGCAATAGTAGCAGAAGCAGCAACAAACGCCGCAAGAGGAGGAGGAGGAGGACGAGGAGGAAGAGAAGTAAGAGGAGGAGTAGGAAGAGGAAGAAAAAAAAAAGGAGCAGGAGGAAGGAAAGAAGAGTCAAATCCATAAACGATTGCAATTTTTCTGGCGTTTTAGTATTCTCAGTGTTCTTTTCAACAACCGTGTTCGTTCATTACCAAATGGAAAAATAAATCCATAAAACTAATTCCGCGCGACTCCATTTTCTCCCCCCAAAAAACACCTGTAACACTTTTCATTAAAATTTAACATAAGGAAAAATGGAAACAATTTCGGGTTTCCTATTGTTCATAACACCGTGACATTATGATAAATTAAAACCTGCCAAAAATGTTCATGTGTGTGTGTGTGTATGTGTGGGTGTATGTGTGTATGTGTGGGTGTGTGTGTGTATGTGTGTGTGTGTGTGTGTGTGTGTGTGTGTGTGTGTGTGTGTGTGTGTGTGTGTGTGTGTGTGTGTGTGTGTGTGTGTGTGTGTGTGTGTGTGTTTATGCATGCATGTTTGTATGTATGTATGTATATAGGTGGACTGGCACCTAGGAATGCGTAAACGAGTTATGCATGCAAAATATCTTTGTAATCTCTCTCTCTCTCTCTCTCTCTCTCTCTCTCTCTCTCTCTCTCTCTCTCTCTCTCTCTCTCTCTCTCTCTCTCTCTGTCGCCACCCGTCTGGAAAATGAAAAAGAAACGGAAGCCCATTTTATCAAATATTTTTTCCACTGCCAGAATGTTGGAAATAAAATGTGCAATGAGGAAAGGCAACGATTTTTTTTTATTATATATATGCATAGATATATATATTTTTTTCGAGAAATATTCAACAGTGTGTGTGTGTGTGTGTGTGTGTGTGTGTGTGTGTGTGTGTGTGTGTGTGTGTGTGTGTGTGTGTGTGCACTTACGTGTTTCCAAAGATGCACATTGTCGTCTCCTCCTCCTCCTCCTCTGCCAGAACAAAACGTCCCAGTGACACGTCCATTACCAGCCCAGTTATACCACCAGCACCACCATCACCACCACCACCAGCCCTTCCATATTCACGTTAGCCTCCACAGTCATTAGCGTCGCCACCACCACCACAACCTCCTCCCTCACCGCCACTACAACACCAGCGTAAAAAAAAAAAAAAACAACAACACTTCATCTTGCAGTACCTTTAATCACGCATGTCACATCACCACCAAGAAAAAACAAACATTACTTTTACTACTAACACTATCACCACCATCACCACCGAAACCGCCGCCGCCACCGAAATCACCATCACTAAACAGGAAAAACTCCCAAAATGAGTCCGCACCACACATCACCATTGCCAGTACCACCACCACCACAGCCACGACGGTAAACAACACCTCAGCTTCACAACACCATAGCCTCGTTGCCACTAACAACAACACCACAACGGTCATTACCTGCTGCAAAGAAAGTCATTAGGCAAATTCATGCAAATGCGCTGGGGACGTGCATGCCGTGCCCGGAGTGGCGCCAAGAGGCAGGGGAGCAGCTCGGCCCTCCCTTCCCCTTCACTCCGCTGCGCCCGGCTATCGGAAAGGAGCCCCATTCACCTGAGTAGTAATAAACACATACATTCTGGGTTTTAGTGGCCCGTCCCCTGAGATGCTAACGCCGCAGAGCTGGAAGGGACAAACAGTCTCCCACACTCGTAGGTTGCCAAGACCTGTCCCGTAAGTCTTACAAGGCAGAGCGACCCTGTTGAAATCCTGACTCACTCCCGGAGCTCCTTGCTGAATTAATTTTGCGGTATTTAAGTGAAATGCATTACGGAATGGAGTCGTTGTGGTTAGTTGTGAAATTATTGGCTTGTGAGGAGCATTAATGATTCATTGTAGTATTGACATCACCGGAGTATACAATTTTCTAGGGTAACATTATTTTACAGTTGATGATGATAGCAAGAATAACAATGGTACTAACAACAACAACAACAACAACTCTGGTTTTGGGTACATAGATCGAACCCACAAGAGACCTCCAAACAGTTCCCGCTCTGTTCCTGCTGCACACCACACCACAGGCCCGGCAGCGAGGCAACCTTTGCTAAACACACCCTCAGAAATCCACCTGAATAGAAAAAAAAAAGACTGATTTAAATCCAGCACCGCACGCAGGACTGCATAAGAAAAGACCTTTGCAACTCCCGCTGGAATAAACACGACCTTTGTTACAACACTACGATCCCAAACACAAGTCAGCCCCACAAAGGTCTGAGTGACAAATGTATAAGCTACGGATACCTTGCTCTTCGTACACGTGTCATTCCACATTTGCAATAGTCAAGGTGAAAAATTGGTCATAAGAGATGCTTTTATCAATCAAGTGCGGGATTTATATACTCATCAGTCATCATCATTAGTAAAAATAAAAGTACATATTGGTCTGTGTGTGTGTGTGTGTGTGTGTGTGTGTGTGTGTGTGTGTGTGTGTGTGTGTGTGTGTGTGTGTGTGTGTGTGTGTCTACTGGTGCACGCCCCGCTCGTTCGTGCTCACCTGTCACAAAAAAATAATAAAAAAGTTATTGTCGGAGGAGAGTAGGTTTTATGGTCATAATGGCAGCCATAATTTTCCATCACGCGGACGCCACACTTTTCTTGATACAAAACCAATAATGAAGTTACGGCATAATGGGAAGCATGCAGTGGGTTTAAACAACAGAGCCGGCAATGAAAGGCTAGTGTGTGTTGAGAGAGAGAGAGAGAGAGAGAGAGAGAGAGAGAGAGAGAGAGAGAGAGAGAGAGAGAGAGAGAGAGAGAGAAAGCAAGGCTGAGTCATGCAATGCAGCAGACAGGTATCAGTGAATCAGGCACAGTGAAGTCTGGGCTCAGTCTCTCACAAAGGGTTCAAGTCCAAGCCCAAGCTATTCACCTCAGACCAGCACTGAAAGAAAACTTCACACGGGGTTACCTTTCTTCCCTCCCTCTCCCTCAGTCTCTCTTTCCGCCGCGCAAGAGGTAAAGTTTGCTCCAGTCAGAACTCTGTGTTTGTCAAGGCGGAATTTAGGAGCTTATTACATGTTGGCAGACACCAGCGAGAGGCTTTGTGAAGACTAGAAAAGCAGAGATCAACACGCCGACAGCAACAATAACAGTCTGAAGGAAGCTTACCTCTGCACGTGTCACTTATGAAGGGAAGAGAACAGATGGCGAACTGACACCAGCACACCAACACACATAGAACACAAAGAAATATGGACAAAGAAACAACACGAACACTATTGATTCTTAGGAGGCTGTACATGAAAGGTCGTGCTGTCTTTAGAGTTAAGGAGAAGGCTCAAGTTACATTCCAGCAAAACTATATGTGCTCTATATTACATTACCAGGAAAAGAGGGAAGAGTGTTTGGTTCCAGGATATTCTACGATTAAAATAAATACAAGTGAGAAGTGAGGAATGTGTGTGTGTGTGTGTGTGTGTGTGTGTGTGTGTGTGTGTGTGTGTGTGTGTGTGTGTGTGTGTGTGTGTGTGTGTGTGTGTGTGTGTGTGTGTGTGTGTGTGTGTGAAGATACTGGTGCAGGTCCACGCCACAGCACCAAGGAATTTTGGCACCGCTACCGAGAGAGGAATCAAACTTTAGCTTTTAACTTTATTTGGGATTTTTCCAGTGACTAAAGTTCAGACTTCCATTTGGATGAGCTCCAGCAGTCAAAGAAACTGTAATAACACACACACACACACACACACACACACACACACACACACACACACACACACACACACACACACACTCAAAACTACAAATGAAGTCTTATACATGATATTGACTTTCTGATAAAATTTGACTCTCATAACTTAACAAATTCCCAATGAGTGTTTTCCTTTCCAAGGCGTGAAGCAGCCCCATAACCTGAACATAAAGAGCTGAGAGAGAGAGAGAGAGAGAGAGAGAGAGAGAGAGAGAGAGAGAGAGAGAGAGAGAGAGAGAGAGAGAGAGAGAGAGAGAGAGAGAGAGAGAGAGAGAGAGAGAGAGAGAGAGAGAGAGAGAGAGAGAGAGAGAGAGAGAGAGAGAGAGAGAGAGAGAGAGAGAGAGAGAGAGAGAGAGAGAGAGAGAGAGAGAGAGAGAGAGAGAGAGAGAGAGAGAGAGAGAGAGAGAGAGAGAGAGAGAGAGAGAGAGAGAGAGAGAGAGAGAGAGAGAGAGAGAGAGAGAGAGAGAGAGAGAGAGAGAGAGAGAGAGAGAGAGAGAGAGAGAGAGAGAGAGAGAGAGAGAGAGAGAGAGAGAGAGAGAGAGAGAGAGAGAGAGAGAGAGAGAGAGAGAGAGAGAGAGAGAGAGAGAGAGAGAGAGAGAGAGAGAGAGAGAGAGAGAGAGAGAGAGAGAGAGAGAGAGAGAGAGAGAGAGAGAGAGAGAGAGAGAGAGAGAGAGAGAGAGAGAGAGAGAGAGAGAGAGAGAGAGAGAGAGAGAGAGAGAGAGAGAGAGAGAGAGAGAGAGAGAGAGAGAGAGAGAGAGAGAGAGAGAGAGAGAGAGAGAGAGAGAGAGAGAGAGAGAGAGAGAGAGAGAGAGAGAGAGAGAGAGAGAGAGAGAGAGAGAGAGAGAGAGAGAGAGAGAGAGAGAGAGAGAGAGAGAGAGAGAGAGAGAGAGAGAGAGAGAGAGAGAGAGAGAGAGAGAGAGAGAGAGAGAGAGAGAGAGAGAGAGAGAGAGAGAGAGAGAGAGAGAGAGAGAGAGAGAGAGAGAGAGAGAGAGAGAGAGAGAGAGAGAGAGAGAGAGAGAGAGAGAGAGAGAGAGAGAGAGAGAGAGAGAGAGAGAGAGAGAGAGAGAGAGAGAGAGAGAGAGAGAGAGAGAGAGATGAATGCACACTAAGATGTCAGAGCATACGCAAGAGAATAAGGTTACTTGTACAAAATATGCTGCGTGATTGGTGTGGCGGGAATGAGAAAATTTAAATATGTGAATTACACTACCCACGAATATTCCTCCATGAAAATTGTATTGTAAACAATCGCCCCCTTTTTATTTATTTATTTTTTTTTCAAATCTGAACTAAAACTAAATCATAACAGAAATATTTAAGGAACGCCATAATGATGGACGAAAATTATCTTAAGAAATTTGTACAGCAGACACAGCGCTGTAAGTGGGACAGAGTGTAGTGTATTGCATGGTGTGGCAGGAAGGACAAGGCAAGGTGACTACAGCGAGCAGGGTCCTACATAAAGTCACGGGAGGAGGAGCTTGATTGCAGTACAGGCACCCCAGCACATCCATTCGTTATGACAAATGAAATTACCTTCCCGACAGCTTGACAGACGCAAGGAATGGATACACACGCCAATGTATTCCACGAGCACTGCCACCTCGTAATTTAGATCTACATTGCTGAGAACCTTTTGAATTGGAGTGACTAGCGGGACACGTAGAAGCGAGAAACGGTGCCACATAAGACGTAGAGCTGTGCTAGATGTGGAAAAGAAACGGCCTGGCGTGGCAAAGGAAGTAAAGTGATGAACGACCAATACAAAGTTCTTTTATATATTTCATACAAACGTACCCAGATTTTGACAAGGAATCTTTCATCTACGGGTAGCAAATCTCTTCATATTGAATTTTCTCGAAGTAAAAGTACGGTTCACTATTCGATTGGGAATTGAAAAAAGGATAAGAAACGAAAGAAAACGGTTAATTTCTCGAAGTCTTATATATACGTGAACAGAATGACAGAAAATTAAAAGGCAGGAACTATACACCCCACATTCTCTCTCTCTCTCTCTCTCTCTCTCTCTCTCTCTCTCTCTCTCTCTCTCCGCATTTTTTAGGGCGGAACATTTACACGGTAGGAAAAATCAGCTGTCAGTCAGGATGTCGCGAATCACAACACCACCAAACACACTAGATGACGAACAAAGGACAGGTGAAGAGGAAATACTCTCTCTCTCTCTCTCTCTCTCTCTCTCTCTCTCTCTCTCTCTCTCTCTCTCTCTCTCTCGTGTGTGTGTATTTGGTTTAGTACATATTTGTTTGTAAGTCTGTTTCACTTTCTTTCAATATATTGAGCCTAAAACTTTGCCTCTTTCTCTCATTATGTAGGTTCACCCCCAACACACTCTCTCTCTCTCTCTCTCTCTCTCTCTCTCTCTCTCTCTTGCTCAACATACAGAACAGAGGCGGTAAAAGTAATTCTAAAGCTGCAATTTCCGCACAGCCTGTCGACCGCGCACCTCCTCCTCCTCCTCCTCCTCCTCCTCCTCCTCCTACTCCTCCTCTTCCATTACTAACACCCAACCCTTCTACCTTTTTCTATGGGGTGAAAAGCAACGAGTAGGCGTAATAAGATAAGAAAACTGGAGAAAAAGAAAATATGCTTATCTCTCGGTTTTTTCAAGGGCTGATGTGTTTTATGGATGAAGATTGCAGAGATATAAATGACTTTTTTCTATTTCTGTTCAAGGTGGTGAAAATATTCTTACACGTAATCATTTCTTTTTTTCGATATAGAGGGGAGAAAGCTTATGTAAGTGTGTGTGTGTGTGTGTGTGTGTGTGTGTGTGTGTGTGTGTGTGTGTGTGTGTGTGTGTGTGTGTGTGTGTGTGTGTGTGTGTGTGTGTGTGTGTGTGTGTGTGTGTGTGTGTGTGTGTGTGTGTGTGTGTGTGTGTGTGTGTGTGTGTGTGTGTGTGTGCTAATCTAAATCCTCTCTCATTTTTCTATACCCATTCCTTCTTTTCATACTGTTTCTTTCTTCCTCTTCCTCTCTCTCTCTCTCTCTCTCTCTCTCTCTCTCTCTCTCTCTCTCTCTCTCTCTCTTTAGACTCAGCACAAAATCAGTGAAGTATTAAATAAGAAGCACATAAAAAAAAAGAAATAAAAAAGGAGCGACGCGCACGAAGAAAGGAAAGAACAAAAACTTGAGTAAAACAAGAATGATAATGGAATATGTGAAGTTGTGAGAAAAAGTTTGGGATTGAGAAGAAAAAATAATGAAGTGAGATTCAATAAAAGGATGAAAACAATTATAACAAAAGGAAAGTTCGTGTGTGTGTGTGTGTGTGTGTGTGTGTGTGTGTGTGTGTGTGTGTGTGTGTGTGTGTGTGTGTGTGTGTGTGTGTGTGTGTGTGTGTGTGTGTGTGTGTGTGTGTGTGTGTGTGTGTGTGTGTGTGTGTGTGTGAAATTAATGCTTTATGAAATTAATGCTTTATATGTGAGCAAGAGAGAGAGAGAGAGAGAGAGAGAGAGAGACAAACGGCTTCATTTTTCTTTATTCTATACCCAACATTTTTTTCATTCTGCTTCAAGCGTTCCACCTCAGTGTTTTGCCAGAGATCACCATTCAGTCAGTGATATCCGGGACACGAGTCTTACCGGAAGCTGGGGACATTTTTCAAGATATGGCAGAGTGGCTCAAGAATGCCCACGTGCCGCCTATCAACCCTCTCTTCAAAGGTGACTTCATCAGGGTGCTCTGAGGGGCGGCAAGAGTCCCTGCAAAGGAGTCTAAAAATCTGCCTGCGCCACCAAAGGCGAGGCCAACCAACAAACCTCCACAAATATAAGGGCAAGCCGTCTCACTCTCCCTAAAAATGCTGGACAACTGCCTGCCACCGCTAAGGGATATGGATCGCAGAATTCTTATGATATACATTTTATATATCATACATACCCTATTTATTCCTTATTTTTCTATGCAAGAGGGGAAGCTGACCAGGGACAAAAGAAAAATGAAAAAAAGGCCCACTTGATTACTAGTTCCCTTAATTAGTGATAGTGTTAGCCAAAAGTCTGTGACAAATGTCTTGAAACCTCACTCTTAAAAGAAGTGTCTGTAATATATATGGGAGATTAGAGGTTTGCATTATTGTGCAATTCAGTTGACTGTGAATGTCTTGCCCTACTAACCACAGAGGTGCATGAGCTGGCCAGCTCCAAACAAAGCCCTGCCTTGCTGCCTGCACTTCCTACACAGTCTTTTCGTCTCTAGACTGTCAATCTGCTGTAAGAGTTAACTAGTGTCTCAACTCTTTCATTCCTTTCATCAGTCAATTCCAGGACACAATGTTTTACAATGCTCTTACTTCTTCCTCAAAATCAAAAGGTTTTCATGAGAGCAAATCAATTCACTTCTCTATCAAAAAGCCAAATTCGGATTTTTTTCTTTACTGATGTTCTGCAGCAGCAACTGAAGGCCTCTACGGTCTATAATAGAGATCTACAGTCTAATGACGAGGAAGGAACAAGCAGAACACTTCCCACACCGAGCATCACAGGACCTCTTAACACAAGAAGGGATATCCACGCCCACTATTTGCCGCCCACTCTCTCTGACATCTACCATTTACTATAAAGAAATAAATAGATAAAGGAATGGGAGGGAAGAATTAAAGGAAAAAAAAAATACATGATCAACAGGTGCCATTAAGTGTTATATTTCATCTGCAGATACAGTATATACTCGTCTTTATAGCCTACATCTCTACTATATCTGTCCACTGGTCGTTGCTGCCAAATATAGCAAGCTTTTAAGATTTTAAGTGGTGTTAAATCACGGCAGTTTTATCGCTCCAATTTTCAGGGGGATTTAGCCAACGTTTAATTTTTAATCTGTGTCTGGTTCGCCCTAAACCGTCACTGGAGAGGGGCACATACCGTTCTCTCTCTTTCTCTCTCTCTCTCTCTCTCTCTCTCTCTCTCTCTCTCTCTCTCTCTCTCTCTCTGTTGATAAGGTGGACGCATTCTCAAATACTGTACCATCAATAGAGAAAGAAAGACTAATGAATGAATAAGAACAATTTCGCTGATGCTTTAAACTCCCTGACTGTTCTTCAAGGCAATTAAAAGTTGGGTGGAAAAAATGAATGGGTAACCGGATGAGTGAAGCAGGAAAAGCTGAGACGAAAGAAAGATACGAAAGAGAGGAAGTGAGAAAAAATAGGAAGGTTAATTAAGATCACTCGCGTATGTAAAAACCCAAAAGAAAAGTGTAAAGAAAAAAAAAGAAAAGAAAAGAAAGATCCTCACATGATGAAAGAGAGTGAAAAGTAGGAGTAATGAACAACAGTATGAAGGAAGGAAGGAAAGAAATAAGGAAAGAAAGAAGAGGGTAAGAAACCAGAAATATACCAGCATCACAAATCGCGACCAAGAAAGATGACGGACAAACAAAGAGATACACACACACACACACACACACACACACACACACACACACAGAGAGAGAGAGAGAGAGAGAGAGAGAGAGAGAGAGAGAGAGAGAGAGAGAGAGAGAGAAACGGTTACAGGATATACACTTATATATATATGTGTGTGTGTGTGTGTGTGTGTGTGTGTGTGTGTGTGTGTGCGTGCGCCAAGATACAGCCTGTTTGACCCCTTAGCAACAGGAGGTGGCTGCTGCGCTTACTCTGTGATCCTGCAGCTGCCTGTGTTCGCTCCCTGGTGGATAACACACACACACACACACACACACACACACACACACACACACACACACACACACACACACACACACACACAACGCTGCATATGAAAGCGTATGGAATTAAATGAATGCCTTCTATCCTCCTATGATCTTTATTTGGGATGACACTATTCCAAAACACGACACTCGCTCCCCTCATGGACTTACTGCAGTGGATGTGTTACTCTGGCGGTGATTCAATCTGCACGTAATGACACTTCCTGGCTATCGCGCACTCTCGGCTAAACATACTGAGAGTGCGCCTTTTTTTTTTTTTTTTGGTTGCCCTTGGTCTGTTTTCCCCTCTTGAATAAAAAGAGGCAGCGCATTAAAAGGCAGGGCATTAATTACCTAGTGCTTTGTATGGTTACTGTTAACAAAATAATGAGTGACAGTAACGAATGGTTTTATTACATTTTTAGTGAGGAAAATCAGTTATCTTGTTTTTTTTTGTGTGTGTGTTTTTTCAGGATATTCAAAGATAATTAGCCGCAGAAATGGTCCTATTTTCTAACTTACTTGATATGATAAATGAGCAATCGTCCTTTCATTTATTCGTTGACTTGTTGCTTTATCAATTTCTTCACTGCTTCCCTTTTCTTTTTCTTCATTTCCTTTGCTGTTTCTTTTCTCTATATTCCTCTTAAGCGACGGTTATAGTTTAAAAGGTAAAATTCAGACCACACTCAAAATTGCACGTGGATATCTATCGACAAGCA
Source organism: Portunus trituberculatus (assembly GCF_017591435.1). NCBI lineage: Eukaryota > Metazoa > Arthropoda > Malacostraca > Decapoda > Portunidae > Portunus > Portunus trituberculatus. The sequence goes on along the minus strand of NC_059293.1, from coordinate 19,834,959 downwards.
ATATCAAGGATTTTCCTTTTTTCACAATTACAATTATTCATTCACAGTCCGCTAATCACACACACACACACACACACACACACACACACACACACACACACACACACACACACACAAATGCATTCCACCAGGACCACAAAAGAATATGAGAAACGATCCATCCCAGTGACATTGAGGGATTTATAAACACCCTTCCAATGGGTCACCCCCTCGCCCAGTGCCCCACCGCCCTTCCATCCTGGCCTCCTCCCCGCCCGCCCCTTTCCTTTCCACTCACCTACCTTCTCCTTCCGTCCCTTGCGCCCGTCAGCATTAATTCACAGCGGTGTTGCACATGCCTGGATGACCAACACGCAGCTCTGAGATGAATAAACACTCAGCAACACAGTGCAGTGCTAGGAGAGAGAGAGAGAGAGAGAGAGAGAGAGAGAGAGAGAGAGAGAGAAAGAGAGAGAGAGAAGAAGAAGGGACGTACAGCCAGACAGACAGACAGTTACAACAGGACAGTGAGAAATTCTTCGAGCACCAAGTCTCAAAAATTAATCAAGGCAATAATAGAAAAGTTCGATTCCTGCAACAAAGCTCACCGGAAATTTTGCTTGCATGAGAGGAACTGCCGCGTCGCACACCTCCGCCTCCACTCCTGTCCTCTCGACCCTTCCATGCCTCCTCCACGCCCACGTCCACCTAACTCCACATCTTTACTTAACTTACTAGTCCTCCATTAAGCATTTATCCCTCCCCTCCACCCTCCTTATACATCTATTCACTACTACGTAAATATTCACATTTGACGTCTGATTATTTGAATGTAACTAGGGAGACACGATATAAAAAGTGATGTTATATACAGAACTCCCCGCCGTGTCTCTATTCGGTGCAGTTAATTCCTCCACCACGACATGTTAGTTAGGAAGTCTGGCGGCCAGATCTGGTTATTGTTCATCAGGTACCTTAGGAATACATTCTTCATCCTCATCTCCTACCCAATCTAGTCCACACACAAACACCCACTTTGTTCCTTACCCACGCAGCCATCCAGCCTTTCAGCCAGCCACATCCACAAACCAGTCGCTGAACACCCACACTCACCTAAATATTCACACCCACTTACTCCTGACACATTAACACGCTACGGATGCAAAGGATGAAGTGCTCTGCTTGAATATTGGTTAGATTGACAGGCCTGTCGATACTCTGTGATTCATTAGTACCGTCATTTCTAAGTCACAAATGAGACAAAAGAAAAACGGAAACACGGGCGTCGTGAGAGTGACAGGCATCAAGAAGAATCTCTTGCCCCCTGCATTCCTGGATCCCCGACAGGAGTTGAGGGTACAATCGAAACGTCAATATGATATCCTACATGGAATCCAAAGACTAGAGAACAACAACAAATGAAAGTGAAAGTCGATACAATGCCTCGCTTGACTCGCAGTGTGAAGGGCAGCGGCACGGTGTTTGTGGGGCGAGTGTGTGGGTGTCGTGGAAAGACATGACGTTAAAGGGTGTTACTAGGAGTGGTTCAGTAAGGAAAGATGGAAATGAGAGGATGTATCGAAATTACCTGTGCCACTCTTTTCTTTCGCTGAGCCACACTCCCTTCAGTCCCTCGGGCCTCCTGGTAGTGTCCGTGTCACAAGGAGACAGGATCTTGATAACGTCCCCTGAGGCACCAAGGTCTCGCCTAAAGTTTATTTTTGTCCCAAGTTGAACGGTTCAAATTAGCAAGACAGACGAAAGAGAAAGATTTTTATTTCATTTTCATCTAATTTCACGAAGTTTTCTCTTCATTTAACTTCGAAGGTGCCAAATGCAATTAATGACGAAGAGTGAGACTCGTGTTCGTTTTTGTTGACAGGTTCATTAGGGCACTAAGAGCGTTATTCATGGTTGCTTCACAGTACACTTGCATACGCGTGTGTTGGTACGACTGGATGACAACATCCGGCCTGGCAAGTTTAACAACACATCGATTACGCCGCCACGCCGCCTCCAGCCAGCTTGTTGTCGGGCGTCCCGTAGGGCTGCGTTATCAACTAAGCAAATTATCACCAGCCCGGACCATAGCAGAGGCGTATGTCTCCATTACTGTGTGCGTGTGTGTGTGTGTGTGTGTGTGTGTGTGTGTGTGTGTAAGTGGGTGGGTGCGTTTGGGTGCCTGCCTGTCTTTTTTTTCTCTCTGTTTTTCCACGGATAGGAGGTTAGCAAAGGGACTACGTTAGTTTTTCTCTTTAAAGTTTGTAAATTCGACCGCATTGACAATCTCTGGTTGTTTTGGATGAGACCTCATTATAATTGTTGATGAAACAATCCTGCATGATACCGGTGTATGTGTGGAAAGAGCATCAAGACGTAATGTATCATGTGTCTATATGTACATATACATACATACATACATATATATATATATATATATATATATATATATATATATATATATATATATATATATATATATATATATATATATATATATATATATATATATATATATATATATATATAAATATCTTTGAAACGGAGAACTCCACAATAAAGACCAACGCCAAAGAAAGGAAGAGCCATTGTAAGAAATGACACGAGGCAGTTAAACTTTCTCGACGTCCCCAAGTTCAGTGATGACACAGACGTCCCCTTAGTTACCTTCGGGAGGAGGAGGAGGAGGAGGAGGAGGAGGAGGAGGAGGTGAAGGAAGAGGAAGAGGAGGAGGAGGAGGAGGTGAAGGAAGAGGAAGAGGAGGAGGAGTTAGGAGGAGGAGGGGGAGGAGGAGGAGGAGGAGGAGGAGGAGGAGGAGGAGGAGGTGAAGGAAGAGGAAGAGGAGGAGGAGGAGGAGGAGGAGGAGGAGGAGGAGGAGGAGGAGGAGGAGGAGGAAGAGGAAGAAGAATGACGGTAAAAAAAAATCACGCAGAATTCAAGAAAAAAGGGAGGTGAGTAAAATGAGGGACAAATATGAAGGCAAAAAAAAAATGAAGTAAAAGTGGAAGTGAAACGAGCTGAAGGCAGACGCAAAAATTACGAATTTCAGAAAAGATGATGCGAAAGTTGGGTTCCTTTCTTCCTTCTTCCACTTTCCACTTCAAAACAGACGCCAGTCAGTCCGCTCACTACCCTTTTCTTCCACTCCACAGCCTTTCCATCTCACCACTACCTTGCTCAGCGTCTTCGTATGTCACACCTTTTCCCTCTCTTCTCAGCCCTCTCTCTACACACTCACCAGATATGAGTTCCCCCTCTCTCCATCTACATCTTTTCCCTTTACTTCACACCACGTTCGCTCCCTCGCTTCCCTTTCGATGCCTCTCTAGTATCAACCTCTTCCCTAGCGTTCTTTATCACTCTAAATTCATAATACATACCTCTCTATCTTCAATTCCACAGACTTCCTCTTCAGTTCAAACCCTCGCTCCTTTCCTCACTGCAAGTTCAAACTCTTCCTCTCACCAGTCTCTCCTCAGAAAGGTTATTTTCTCTCACTTTAAATATAAATGACTTCCTATCTTTCTTTCTAAACCTTTTGCCTTCGTTTCAGATCCACGTTACCTCCCTCAGACCACGTTTAACCCCTGCCTCTCACCCCACACCTCTCCTCGTACTACCACTTAGCGTCCCTTAACCTCCCTCTCACTCCACACTCTTCCCTCCCATTACCTCTCCCCAGCCTTGTGGCGTTCCAGCCTTTACCCGCCCCTCCAGCACATCCTAACGCCACTTGCCTCACACTCCCGCCTTCCTTACCTCGCCTCAACTTACCATGAGCCTTTGTTTAGTGTAATGAACTTTGTAGAGCAGCAGTGATTCTTTTCTTTAGTGTTGCTCTACCTGTGTTTAGGAGGATCATTTAGTTGTCTTTACTGCTCAGTGTAAAGCAGGATGTTCAGTAGTAGTAGTAGTGGTAGTAGTGGCGGTAGTGGTGGTGGTAGCAGTAGTAGAAGTTGTTGTTGTAGTGGTAGTAGTAGTAGTAGTAGTAGTAGTAGTAGTAGTAGTAGTAGTAGTAGTAGTAGTAGTAGTAGTAGTAGTAGTAGTAGTAGTAGTGGGTTGTTTGTTATTGTTAATGTTTTTATGATGACAATGAAAATTACAGAAATATATATAATTAATCTCTCTCTCTCTCTCTCTCTCTCTCTCTCTCTCTCTCTCTCTCTCTCTGCCACAGCCTACGCCTCGGGGAAGGGGGCGGAAAGACGGAACATCAATAATCCTGAATTTCCTGCCAAATCCTTGCGTCCTAATGTACTGAAGGAGGCACTAGGAAACTCGGGATTCTTGACGCTTCCTCCTCCTCCTCTTCCTCCTCCTCCTCCTCCTCCTCCTCCTCCTTCTCGTCGTTGTCCTCATCCTCTTCCTTTTCTTTCACTTTTTTTTTCTTATTTTTTGTTATTTCTCTTCTTCCTCTTTTCTTCCTCTTTCTTCACTTTCCTTTTCCTCTTTCTCCTCCTCCTCCCTCTTCTTCTTCCTTCTTTTTCTCTTTTTCCTCCTCCTCCTCCTCCTCTTCCACTTCCTCTTCCTCCTCCTCCTCTTTTTCTTCCATTCTGGGGATCTACAAGTTAATTTCGCCTTTCCTGTTTTTCTTTTTATCTGTCCATCTGTGCCTGTTTGCCTCTCTCTCTCTCTCTCTCTCTCTCTCTCTCTCTCTCTCTCTCTCTCTCTCGTCCACGCATACGCATCATACATCATTCCGGGTGTATTTGCACGTTCATAATAAATACATTGCATGAAAAATGAGTGTTCCCTGTCATTGGGCTGCTGTGTACTACGAGGACCCATAAAATGTGATGTATTACCTACAGTGAAAGAAGAAAGGGGTGAGGGGGACGTGAAAATTATGGAGGGAGAGAGAGTGAGATAGAGAGAGAGAGAGGATACGCACGGATATTAATAATGTCCCCAGGCTCTCAGCAGCTATAATATTGACAACATCCCCGCTTAACCCCTTCAGTACTGGGACGCATTTTTACCTTGAATTTGAGGTGTGATTAGATAGTTTTTGTCAACATTGTAAAGGTCAGAATATTAATGGGAAGTCTTCGGCATTTTAATTCACCACATGAGTTTCTGAAGTTGTATAATATCACCAAATAGTCACCAGAATGAATAGGAAAACGCGTCGTGGTACTGAATGGGTTAAGGTTCATGATGATTGAGTCACTGTATGGAATTGTTACTCTGTCTTCCTTATTCCCTCGAGCAAAATAAGCCTGCAATGAATGCGTCACGTTTTCTTCGTCAGTTGTTTCCCTTATTCACATTCCATCCACATAATTCACCGCAAAAATACCTTCTCGTGACAAATGAGTCTTAGATAAAGTTATTCGTATTAGGTTTTTCTAGAACAATTTACGTTTCTCAAAATTACCTTTACCTTTTCCATAGTCTCAAGTGTCGCATATATGTAATCTACTTTTCCTCCTTATTTACCTCCGTACGCTTCTTTCATATAACTTAAAACCCTCATAACAAAAAGCATATCTCCCTGGAGCCTCGCCCTTTACTATCCTACCATTCCATTACTGGTATAAGGGTTACACATACCACCATTCCTTCTACCTTATTGCTTCAATGTATTCCGGTTGACATAATGGCTCTTGATGGCACTGCGAAGAGCTATAAGGAAGACGACCCTATGAGTGGGTTTCCTGAACGTTAGTGTGTTATGTAGCCTTGGTTCGACGGAGTGGTTATTATGTCACTACTTCAATTCCTTCACTTTGTTCCGTTAGTGTGTCCCATCTACCTCATCTCACTCCTCCTGACTTCTTACGTGTTCTTGTTACCCCTTGTCACGTCTCCCTTAGTTCATCTCTACCTTTCCTTTATTTTGTTCATTTCGTTCCTTTTATTGTATCCCCTTCACTTCATTCCCCTCTCGTACTTCCCCTTTTTTCCTACTCCTCTTTAAGTATATACTACACCCATTCCTTCCCATCACTACCTAACCTCTCCTTTACTATTTCTTTCCCTCTATTTTGTCTATTTCTTCGTGCCCATCACTATATCCCCTTGACTTTATTCCCTTCTCGTATCTCCCCTTTCTCCTCCTTCTATTTAAGTACTACACCCATCCATCTCTTTCCCATCACTACCTACTCTTTCCTTCCCTCTATTTTGTTCACTTTTTCGTTCCCATCACTATATCCCCTTGGCTTCTTTCCCTTCTCGTACCTCCCCTTCCTTTCTCCTTCCTTTGGCGTGCTGCTATAAGTACATCTAGTCATCCCCTTCCCATCACTCCCTCACGTCACTCGTCTTTCCTTCTTTTTACATGACATCTTTATTTTATGTCATCCCCATTATTCCCCGTTCTCTTTTTTCCTCAAAGATGTATCTATTAGTATATTTCTCCTTTACTGCTAAGTACCATTTCCTTAATTTATTCTCCTCTTCTCTTTATTTCCTCTCGTTCACTCACTTCTCCATTATACACCTCACCCTCTTCCTTCTCTTCTCTTTCGTTTGGGCCATCTCCATCCCTTCACTCACTCTCATTCATATCTCCCTTTATCCCATCATACTCTCTGATGCTGTTGTTGTTTACCTGGGCCGTCGCAGCATCACGTGATAGGAGCGTCAATGGCTGGGAAACACACATACCTGCAAGACAGAAAGGAAATATTTAGCATTAAGCCTTCACACGTGGCGGTACATGAGCGAAGAGAGAATTATATTATCGTTTTACGCAACACTGAATGTGAAAGCAACAAAAAATAATGGGACTCTTTTTTCTTATCTAATAGACGTATAAAGAATAAGTAATCTATAGATATAAACAAGAGGCAGACAGTTTCATCAGGTCGTAAAGGTTTTTAGGGGCTATTTCTGGGTGAGGCGAATGTCCAGGGAATAATGATGCACGTGATACACTGTGTAATAATCGTCCTCCACTCCCTCAGGCCACAACCATACACCCCCTAAATTTCCCTCTCTCCCCTTGCTTCCCCTTTTTCAATTCGTGTCCCTACGTTCCTATCCTCCTTTCCCGCTTTAGTCCTTTCTCCTCCCTCTTTCCTCCTCCTCATTCTCTCTTCTCTGTCCGTGGTTGTCTAGCTCCTCTTTTCCATTCCTCCTCTCTCGTCCTATCATCTTACCCTCGTCTGCAATCCATATGATGAGCTCAGGTTTCTCAATGATTGGTTGATACACTCAATGGGTCGCAACACTGGGATCACACAGCGCCGTAACGAGCTGCAATGAAAAGTGCCGTGCAGCCGCCGTGTGAAGGATCAGGTTGAGGTAAAGTTGGTGTGAAAGGAAGACTTTGCAAGCGTGAAGGGAAGCTGGATCGCTTGGTGCAGCGGGAGCAAGTTAGGGAGCGTTAGCCACTCGGTGCTTCTCAACAGCCATGTTATGCTTCTCTCAATGGCCCCGGACCGAATGGTAACGTCGCTATTCCCAGACTTTAATAGTCAATTACTTCAATCAGTTGGGAGGCGATACGGATCCCGGGAGAATGGATTATTGCAAGGAATTTATTTTCTTCTAACTTTTGTAATTGTTCTAATTATGGGCTAAATGCACTGTATTCCCAGTGCGAGGATTCGTTCGTGCCGAGCCTTGCTATGTTTCTCCTAATGCTGCCAAGTTTATTGCTTCCTGTGTTCGGCCGCCACTGCAGATGTGGCCTCGCGACACAGCACGCTATTAACAAAACCCGCCTTGCGACAAATGCTCGATCTTTTCCCGGACGCAATGAAGGTGTCGACCGCGGCCCTGAACACAAACAAGACAAACAAAGGAGAGCCAGAGTCCTTGCAGCCTCAGTCACCAAGCAGAGACGCCACCAGTAATCGGTAAAGCTTTCAGTGATGTGCAAGGCAAGCGTAATGGTAGTTCTTGTCAAAACTGATAGTCTAATGGAGACTGATGGAGGTGGGATGGTGAACCTCCAAACTGACTCCACGTGTGTGTGTGTGTGTGTGTGTGTGTGTGTGTGTGTGTGTGTGTGTGTGTGTGTGTGTGTGTGTGTGTGTGTGTGTGTGTGTGTGTGTGTGTGTGTGTGTGTGTGTGTGTGTGTGTGTGTGTGTGTGTGTGTGTGTGTGTGTGTGTGTGTGTGTGTGTGTGTGTGTGTGTGTGTGTGTGTGTGTGTGTGTGTGAGACAGGAGGAGGGAGGAAAGGAGGAAGTTGCTGCGAAGAAAAGCAATCAACAGGACACGCGTATACCTGGAAATCTTGCACTGGTAATGTACTGGGGAGGAAGAACACAAACTAATGCAGAAAACTTAAGAAAGAAAAGGCAACAACAGTCTGAAGAGAGTGCCTGTGTGACTTTGTGTATGCCGGGAGAGTTCCAAATGCCAATGATCTATTAAAGAAAAAAAGGGAAGAGGAAATCTAAAAAAAAAAAAAAAAAAAAACATAGCGCAAAAAGGAGAAAGAGAAATAGGAGCAAGAAGATGAGAAAGAGAAAGGAACCAAAGGAAATGAATATCAGACGAGGAGAAAGAGGGTACGAGTGAGGAGGAGAGGAAGGAAGAAGGAAGGAAACGAACAACAAGAACGAAGATATACCAAATGAGGAAGATGAAGAAAGATGAAGAAGAAGGGAGGAAAGAGTAAGAAAGAAGAAGGAAGACAGACGGAGAGAGAGAGAGAGAGAGAGAGAGAGAGAGAGAGAGAGAGAGAGAGAGAGAGAGAGAGAGAGAGAGAGAGAGAGAGAGAGAGAGAGAGAGAGAGAGAGAGAGAGAGAGAGAGAGAGAGATCAGGGACAGAAGATGAAGAAGGAAACAGGAAAGAAGGAAGCAGCGTGGATTCACTTTCAACATTCACCACTTCTCCCTGATTTCCAGACTGACGGGGCGATTCAGAATACTCAGTCAGAAGGGAGAGGTTGCGAAGGAAAGAACAGGACGAGTCAATACGGGAGAGACAGTTATTTGAGGCCTCGGGGAGTGGATTCTAATTAAGTCTACGAGTGCATCAAACTGCCTGAATCAGACTCGCAAAGGCAGATATTCGTCCGTGAACTCAATCCGTCTCGTGCCATGTGAATCTGGTAATACTGGCCCGGGGGAAATAGACTTAAAGGGCGAGAAACACTACTGGATCCCCTCTCTACCTTATTCTTACTCTCTAATCCTGATTTTAACCCCTTCAGTAACGGGACGCATTTTTTACCTTGAGTTTTGTTGTGTGATTTCGATGTGACGGTTTTATTTGCATTCAGAAGATTAATGGCCAGAGTCTTCACTAATTCAATCATCACGTAAGTTTCTCAATCTGTCTAAAAATAATCAGATAGTAAGCAAAACAAAGATGAAAACGTGTAGTGCTACTGAAGAGGTTAAACTCCTAAAATCACTGCCGTATTACTCCTATAACATCTTTATCCGCTTCGAAATCAGCCTTTTCACAACCTTCAAGATACTTAAAACGCGTCGAAAAAAATGTTGGAACCAATTTCTGTCAATCCCTAAAAGGCCTTGATTCTATTTTACAATCCTTTCACTCTTTCTTAAACTAAGCGTATCTCTAATTTTCTACTTGTGTTACTATCCTCCTTCCTCCTACACCTCTTTTACAACTTCTTTTCCCCTTCATAGTGCTTTTCATAGACCCGTAGTCCTTTTCATAGTTTTATAGTCCTTCTTCCATAGAGGCTTTTCCTTATCAGAGTCCATTAAACCCTCCATCACGTTGTTTCCTCTTGGTAAGCTTCATAATGTTCACAACAACAACTTCTCGAAGCCTCAGACACAAGGAAAGTTTGGAAGTGAAATATTAAGTTTTGAAGAGTGAAAAGATGAAAACAGGCGGTTGGCTGCTCGCTTAATGAAGGCAGACACATCCGATTCTCAGTTAATTAGCTCAGAATGAAGGAATGACTCATATTTCGCGAATTTAAAGCAAAAATTTAGAATGAGCTCTCTCTCTCTCTCTCTCTCTCTCTCTCTCTCTCTCTCTCTCTCTCTCTCTCTCTCTCTCTCTCTCTCTCTCTCTCTCTCTCTCTCTCTCTCTCTCTCTCTCTCTCTCTCTCTCTCTCTCTCTCTCTCTCTCTCTCTCTCTCTCTCTCTCTCTCTCTCTCTCTCTCTCTCTCTCTCTCTCTCTCTCTCTCTCTCTCTCTCTCTCTCTCTCTCTCTCTCTCTCTCCAAGAAACTTCATTATAGTCACATATAAATGTAAATTTCACATGGTTATAATATTCTTTCTCTCTCTCTCTCTCTCTCTCTCTCTCTCTCTCTCTCTCTCTCTCTCTCTCTCTCTCTCTCTCTCTCTCTCTCTCTCAAACGTACACTCACACCAAAAAATAGATAGATAGACATAGAGAGAGAGAGAGAGAGAGAGAGAGAGAGAGAGAGAGAGAGAATATTAATGATAATAATAATAATATACCGCTGACAAGACTAACGTGACACCGCTGCAATGGACGGCAGGCAGGGTAATGGAGCAAACAGGCACAGAAGTATGGCGGTGATAGTGTGTGGCATAAACAGCGCAATATTCGCTTGTGACTCCTGATGGAATAAAAATAAAAACGATATCCGTGATTAATAGCATTGGCGTCATTATAAGAGACTAATTTCAGTGGAGGTGACAAGGACGTGCATTTCGCTCCTAAATTAAGAGGTATATAATCGTCCATGATTAATACGATGTCTCTGCAAGATTCATTACCAAGAGGCATGCACACGCAAACGCACATAAACACACACACACAGACACACTATTTGAAAAGAACACCCTTGAATCATTTCCGAGATTCACCCGATTGCAGCAGAAATGTCAGACGGAAAGGTCGTGTTGACCCTTCGTTACCACACAGCCTTCACCCACACACCACTAGGTCAAGAACACGCCCACTTAACCTTCACCACTGACTCATCACCATCTGGCCTGACGAGGTAAAGCCCTGCGTCACCACCAGTCGAAGAAGACGCACATGTCACTAAACACTAAGCCTTGAGTATAATCTTTGAATAATTACCAGGAGAGAACCAAGGTAATCCAATGCAATCTGTTTACCTTCAGCTGTAATTTTCAAATGTCGCTCTATAGTAATCGAGGTAGACAAGTAATTCATACGGAAAGTTTGGTCAATTTGCCACACAAATAAGAGAAAAACAATCTCTACGTTATTCCATGGACTGAAACTAATAAATCTTGTTTTGTTTACAGCTGAAAATTACAAATCCTCAATTTCTAATTCAACGAAAACTACTGATATCATAAATATTAAATAAAGATTAACTGATTCACTACCATATGCACAAGAAACGTTTAAAAGTAGATAAACAAAGTAAGTAAAAGTTATTATATATATATCAAACAAATTATCTTACACGCAGCAGACACATGCATATGAAAGCTTCCATATTTAGAACACAACAGCAAAAGCCAGACCTGTAAATCACTTCCCCGTACCATTTATGAGTGACAGACAAAGAACCAAATCGTTAATTTCTCCCCAGCGTCCATTTGTAATCATGACGTATTAATAATATACCGTATTGCCGGGAAATCAAATTAACGGCAATCTGCGTGATGTTATTTTGATATGAAGCAATGCCCGGCGGTACCATTACGGCCAATGGTTACGGTGACAGTCATAGAATCGTCAGAGTAATAATCATACTGTGTACAATGAACTAGAATCACACACACACACACACACACACACACACACACACACACACACACACACACACACACACACACACACACACACACACGTAGACACCAGCTGAATTAATAAGACAGCGACAAGGCCACACTCAAGATAGCAAACTCCTGAGCAAGACTAAAATCCTTGTTGTAACGCATAGTAAACTGAACCTAAATGATCTAACGAGTATTTAATAATGGACCTTTCTTTCAAAATTTAGACCCTCTGTTTCTGTTGTTTATTTACCCCTTCAGTACTGGAACACATTTTTACCTCGAGATTTGTGTATGATTAGACCATTTTATTGACATTAGGAAAGGTCTAAGATCAGAAGATTAATGGCTAGAGTCTTCACTATTTTAATCTCCCATATGAGTTTCTGAAGCTGCATAAAATCACCAAACAGTAAGCAGAGTGAATATGGAAACGCGTCATGGTACTGAAGGGGTTAAATTAATCAGTGAATCGCTCAATAACTTCACTCAGCTTCACTTTACTTAAAATCATACGAGTTTTCTGAGCCTACTAACTGTCACGTACACAATTTGTTTTCCTCAGCAGCGTAACACCTTAATGAGAGCATGTGACCTGCACTAATTGGAGGGAGGCAGGAGGCAGGGACATGACTAATCATTGTAAGCATAGTTGAATGGCAAAGGAGAAAAAAATCAGTGAAATCCGCAATACTGTAATAGGGAAAATAGCTGCTATAATTGTAGTAGTGGTGGAAGTAGTAGTAGTAGTAGTAGTAGTAGTAGTAGTAGTAGTAGTAGTAGTAGTAGTAGTAGTAGTAGTAGTAGCAGTAGCAGTAGTAGCAGTAGATATAACACCAACAGCAACAGCAGTAAGAGAGAGAGAGAGAACTGCTTCCATTTCACAAACAATTTACTGGTATTTTTCTTTGTTTTTATTCTGCAACTAAAACTTTGGAAGAGCAACTCGGGATGACTGCTGGTGATGGCGTCTCTGGGACAATATCCTCTCTTAATAGGATAATAATTTGAGGAGATAAAAACGTGGATATTGTTTATCGTATTGGCATATTAAGGCACTGGGTTGACCTTCATTACCTTGACTGTCTTGATTACCTTCCTGCCTCTCCTCATCTGCACACATAACAGAGCATGGATATATAAAGCCATCTGATATCCTCTCCCTTTTTTCGTATCCTTTGATGTCTTGTCCTGCTTCTCTCCCTTCCGCTTCTTCTTTAATGCCTGTATTCTGAAACGCGTATCTATTTCACTATCACTGCTTTCCAAAGGCTCCAATTGAAGATACTCTTGTTTTGAAGGTATTTCTTTATGGTTCTGGTGATAGATTGGCAAGATTTCTACTTTATCAAAAGGAGAAATTGTCTTGAAAACCCGGCCAGTTTTGTCTGTGGCCTTGGAAAATCATCGTAGTGAGAGAAGAAGGCGTTTCTGAATATGGGGGTAAATGCTACATAAGAAAGAAAAAAAAGGCGTTTCGTTTACGGTAAGTCTAGCCCAGCTCAAGATAAGACACTTTCTACTGAGGTATTAAGCGAAAATGAACAATCTCACAAAGTTTTTAGAGGGTGATATTTGCTGTGTGTGTGTGTGTGTGTGTGTGTGTGTGTGTGTGTGTGTGTGTGTGTGTGTGTGTGTGTGTGTGAGTAGGAGTAGGAGGAATGGTGGTGTTTGAGTGTGTGCGTGTGTGTGTTTAGTAAAGCATGTGAAGAGTTGTTTGTTGTTTCAGCATTCCTCGCTTCCACCTCCGCCTCCTCCTTCCCACTGCTCCTCATTCTTCATCGCGGCCCTTAACCACCGCCCGGCTCTCGTAACCTTCTCATACTTTCCACCTCCTCAGCCCCCTTCAAGTCCACCTGCTGCTGCTGCTGCTGCTGTTACGCCTCCCACGCTTCTCCTTTCCTCCTCATTTCTACCTCCCTCCTCCCCCTCCTATTTTTCCTTCCTCCTTCACCCCTCTAACTCATCTCCCACCATGGTCTGTACCGCCTCAACCCTTTCCGTCTCTTCGCTTTAACCCCGAAGGGACTGCAATGAGGTCACCCTTTCCCCTCACGGCGCCCCGCACATTCTCTGATAAAAGGGCGTGAAGTTGTCCCCATCTGCTCACAAAAAGGTCATTATGTAAGCCAGCTGGAGCCCCTTAACCCCGAACAACGGAAAGAGCACAAGTGGTTGATTATTCTGACACAGTGAGGGCGAGTGGGACTTTTAACCTTGTGTTGTATGATATTTGTTGTGAATTTCGCTGTGGAGGAAAGCAGACCAAAGAAGAAGCCAGATGGAAGATGATCTATTGTGTTAGTGCTTGAATAACAGAGGGAGGAGTGAAAAATATGCATAAAAAATTGGGAAATAAAAAAAATAAAAAAAAGAATTAAGCTACTCATTTATGTGTCTATGTGTATGTATGTGTGTATCTGTGTCTGTAGAACCAAAAATACCTACAAAAGATAAAGATATCAGACAGTACCAAACACTTAAGTCTCTATCCTAGACTCTCTGGTGACGCTAATCTTTATTATCTGCTAATAAACCTGCGCTAGCTTTGAATAGTCAAGGAAGCCAACAGGTAAACCATCTTCATATTGACGGACGCTTCATCATACCAGAAGTCAATCACAACCTAGAAGTCATACACCCCAAGAAAAAATGGATCGATAAACCATTTTAGGGAGATTTTGAACATAGCTCCACTCATACCTTCACCCCTTCAGTATCATTACTCGCTTCCATATTCATTCTGCTTACTATTTGGTGACTTTATACACCTTCAGAAACTCATGTACTGGGATTAAAATTATGAAGACAGTGGAAATTAATCTTCTGACCTCCATAAAATAAAATGGTCTAATCGTACACAGATCTCAAGGTAAAATTTGTCCAGAACTGAAGGGGTTAAACTTTCATCAATGCACCACTTATCACTACTCACTGACATAATAGGTAACCGACGACAAGTAACACGTACACAAAACACTGAGGAAACACACTAGACATCAGAGAGCTGGCAGGAAAACAAGACACAAGGACAGCAAAGGTAACAGAGTCCAGGTAAAGAGAAGTAACCCATTATTGTGGCTTACGGGGGAGTGACACAGTATCGCCTGCATGAAGTAAAGGAGAAGGAAGCAGCAGTTAGCGCGGGAAGTGAGGGAATGCAAAGTTGAGAGGGTGTACTCTAGAACGAAGGGTGGTGGTGGTGGTAGTGGTGGTGGAGTAAGGCAAAATATAATGGCTCATATCTCATCCCAGGCTTACCAGAGAGGACGTGTAGGTTGTAGAGGACGAAGAGGAGGAAGAGGAGGAGGAGGAGGAGGAGGAGGAGGAGGAGGAGGAGGAGGAGGAGGAGGAGGAGGAGGAGGAGGAGGAGGAAGGAAGGAAGAAGAGGATTAAAGTAAATAAGCATATCAACATTTTTTCCCCCCAAGATACTCAGACATACACACAAAACATAATTCTCTCTCTCTCTCTCTCTCTCTCTCTCTCTCTCTCTCTCTCTCTCTCTCTCTCTCTCTCTCCGTGTGTGTGTGTGTGTGTGTGTGTGTGTGTGTGTGTGTGTGTGTGTGTGTGTGTGTGTGTGTGTGTGTGTGTGTGTGTGTGTGTGTGTGTGTGTGTGTGTGTGAGTGAATGTGTGAGAAAGTTGAAATTAAATTCAGAAGGATAGAGGAAAAAAGGAGATTTGTAGTGAAAACAAAAAATTCAATTCTAGCTGACAGTTTTTAAGAATGGTAATGTGATGAAGATAAAAAAGGGACCGTCAGGTGTTGTCAGTCTATGTGTGGGAAGCAGGTAGAATGTGGAGGAGGAGGAAGAGGAAGAGAAAGAAGAGGAGGAGGAAAAGGAGGAGGCAACTTTATAAGCATGAAAAGACAGGAAACATACGAAGACTGCATGAATCACACAAAAACATCCAAAACACAACAAGCAGTGAATAAAACATCGCTTTCTCCTCATCTAAGTAGTTAGTTTGCCTCCCGTTTAACTACAGCGTTATAAAAAGTACTTTACAGCCTCGTTGCCTTAAGTCTGTCGTTTAGCTTAATCGTACTTGTGTCGCGCCCTTCGTGGCTTTATCACCGTGCGGGCCTCAGTCAACACACCCTGACCAAATCCCTCTCTTCTGTTCACCATAACCCACACAAGAAGCACCGCCTACCTACCCATTATGCCCCACCGTGTAATTGCGTCCTCCAATCCTGCCATCTCGCTCGCAGGACCATAAAACTACAAGGGAAGAACGGAAACATTCCTAAAAAAGAAAATAAAATACTGGGGCAATCTTTTAAAATGTAATACAGCAAGGGCATCGAGACCAGGCCGCCACGAAGTCTTCAGGAGGAGCGATCAAGCCCTTTACAGCCTCGCAAACATGACTTTATGACAATACTGAAGCGAGAGTGGAGCTGGTGGTGGTGGCGGCTTTGGTGGCGGTGGTGGTGGTGGGTACTGAGGCTTGTGTACCGGCTTCGTGTCCCGCTCAACCCTCCTACACTGCCGCCCTTGCTCCCGTTACTTCTCCAGACACGCAGCCGCTTCTCCCGCCATGCATACACATATAGCGATCATGTGTGTGTGTGTGTGTGTGTGTGTGTGTGTGTGTGTGTGTGTGTGTGTGTGTGTGTGTGTGTGTGTGTGTAACCTACTTCTTCCACTTCAACTCAAAGGAAGGAAAAATGAAATGTTGCAAGTAGTTGTTAATCTCTCAAGACGCCGGCATTTTTTCTCTCTCTCTCTCTCTCTCTCTCTCTCTCTCTCTCTCTCTCTCTCTCTCTCTCTCTCTCTCTCTCTCTCTCTTGCCAGGTTGTCTCCAGATCAAGCGACACGACAAAATAAGGAACCAGCAGCGGGGGGATTCGTGCTTTGTGAGTTTGCGGTTGGCGTGGAAACAGGAAAGGCGTGGGATGTGGTGGCGTGGTGGTGTGTATTAATGCATTACGTACTTGTTCGCCTTGGAAATATTGATTAAACTTTTCCTACATTAACTCCTCTTGGTGGCCCGCCGCTTAATATATACTCTGAGACGAGCAGTTATGCATGTTGTGTGAATAAGGTTTTTGGGTCAAGTAAAGAGTAAGCAGGATGCCTCGTTTGACGCAAAGGTTCGGAGTATAAAAGCTGACGGTAATACTTCACATATTTTTTTTACTATGGAAGGAATGGAGGTGAGCGGCAAGGCAGGATGTATATGCATTAGCAGGATACACGAATTATGCTTGTAAGCTTGCCAGGCCACTGAATGTACTGCTAGTTATGTCTTGCTTGACGGTTATATTAAAAGATGATATTAATGTACCGTCGCCTTCCAGCTTCAGGTGTGAGGATCGCTGTCTTCACTTCACAAGAGACGCCGATCCAGCCAACCAAGAAAGTCGTTGTGCAGCGGCGCCAACTATCCACTCAGTCACACAAAATGAAAAAATAACACACTCGAAGCAAAACATAGATCTGAATGAAGATAATAACATACAACCTAACATAACACCAATAAAATTAGACTCAGCCATTAATTTTTACACCATCAAAATAAAATAACAGCACATAAACTAATAACTTACAAGGAAGACTGTGAATGTAGCACGCAGTTCAGTCAAGTAACAAACAGGTAACTCAGATATATAGTCCTTCAATAAACCCCACTCCTGTTAGCCACTCGGAAACGCACCAGCACCAGCACCAGCACACCATTAGGTCTGGCGTTTGTGCTGTGTGGAATGCATCGAGCTATAAAGGGGAACAAAATAACTCACACCTAGCCCTCAAATTTTATATCCCATTGCGCTGTACCACGTTCGAACTCAGCACGGGATGGCTCGTGGGGGGCGGTGTGGTGGAGGGCAAGAGGGAGGGGCTGCTCTCAAAAGGAATGTGTCATAATATACCTAAAGAAATACTAAATTCACGTTATACCAAATGTTCAATAATCAATCCTAGCCAGTCACAGGAATAGCCGATACGAGAATAAGCCCGCCAGCACCACCGGCAGGATCCATACCTGTGTGCGCGGCCAGGTACAAGTACAGGGACGCCGAGTCGACACAAACACATCCAGAGTATATAAACCATTGGAATCTATTTACTTTAACAAATACCCGAAGTATATATGTGGGATGCATAATACGTGTGATTATTTATTTTAGCTATCTTATTTAGGTGACCAGGGAACTCCATACCAAGATTATATTTTCATTTTTTGTCTATTTTTTTTTTTTAAGTTGTTTTTGTTATGTTAGGTTAGATTGGAAGTGTCTCTCTCTCTCTCTCTCTCTCTCTCTCTCTCTCTCTCTCTCTCTCTCTCTCTCTAGCGTATGATTTTATTGCACTAACGCGAAATAAGTCTAAGGTCAGCAGACATCGAATACAACAGATAATATACAGATCCGCAAGAAATTACAGAAACTAAGCTATAAATGTACAGAAAAGATATTAAAAAGATACATACACAAAGAATCACACAAGGCAGTATAGGAACATTCCGACAGACATCCTACGGTTTCCTACACTCCCTCACCGCTGTTCCAATGACTCGCTAATCAATCCCGCCACGAAACCCTACATGGAAACCCCCACAGAAACAAAAGAATATCTTCAAAATTCTACTTTCAAAAACAATCCACAACCCTCCTCGCCCTGCCGCCGCGTCGCTCCAGGCCGGCAGGGGTTCAGTCCGCCCTTGGTGTGTACCGCAGAAAAATATGAAAAGAAAGACGGCGACACGCTTTGATGAAATAAAATCCTCTAAGGCTTTAATTACTCGGAACAAAAGGGTTGGAGTCTGGTCAGGGTTTGTAATAATGAAGGGCAGCGCAGCACCTGACGGAGCAAGGCAGGCAGCGTCCCAGATTGCTGGCATTCCGCCCCATGAAATGCATCACGCCACTCACGGTGCTGCCGGTATAGTCGTGCTTCTCCTCTACGACTACATTATTAATGCTTCAAATGCATTTCGTTTTGCAATATACGAATCCTGTTTGTTTAGAGAACGAGCTTCATTCATGATTCACGAGTCATTTAAAAGGCAGCGGTACATAGCGCTGGCCTGCTGGTGGGGTGCAAACATAAATCATTTGTCGATAACGATAAATCTTCGGTGAAAACTCCAAGCCACAAACAGACTCAAGGGCCGGCACCGCTTTCATCGACGTGGTTGTGTTTGCAGCGCTTTTCCGCATATACGTAAGTGTATGTTATCACATCGCGTCTTTATGTGGCTGTTTGGAGGAAAGCCCGGCGCAGAGACGGCCGGCACGGCTGCCGAAGGAGAGGGAGAGATGAAAGAGGGGAAGAAATGGAAAAAGAACAGGGTAAAAGTAGGAGAAGACGAAGAAGAAGAAGGAGAAGAAGAAGAAGAAGAAGAAGAAGAAGAAGAAGAAGAAGAAGAAGAAGAAGAAGAAGAAGAAGAAGAAGAAGAAGAAGAAGAAGAAGAAGAAGAAGAAGAAGAAGAAGAAGAAGAAGGAGGAGAAGAAGAAGAAGAAGAAGAAGAAGAAGAAGAAGAAGAAGAAGAAGAAGACAATCGAAAAATAGACGAAGAGGAGGAGGTGGAAGTGTGTGTGTGTGTGTGTGTGTGTGTGTGTGTGTGTGTGTGTGTGTGTGTGTGTGTGGGTGGGTGGGTATGTGTGTTTGTGTGTGTGTGTGTGTGTAGAAACAGAGCGAGGACACCGCATGCATTTGAAGTGGGCAAGACCATTAGAACGAGGATGCATAAAGAAAAACTATACTCAGCTGATGACAGACGTGGGTGAAAGAGGGGACGTGTGCACGAGTGAACACAAGGAGAGGCGGCAGGACAGGACACGGGAGGGGAAGCTGTGCAGGTGTGACGGTAACCGGCTGAGACAGATTCATGTGAAACACTGACAGGTGAGATTGTGTACTGGGTTATATAAGATAGAAAAAAATAATTACACAAAAAAAATAAGATCTAAGTCGACGATTCTCACTAATCAACACTTTGAACACGTTAAATGAAGTAAGTACGATGGAAAAGTGATGAACTGTAGGGGTTATGAAAATGAGGGATGGAAAGGATGTCTCTAAATCGTTATTGTAAAAATGATTGGTGGAACAGGAGGAGGGGATGCTAGTAGTAGTAGTAGTAGTAGTAGTAGTAGTAGTAGTAGTAGTAGTAGTAGTAGTAGTAGTAGAGGAGGGGATGGGAGTAGTAGTAGTAGTAGTAGTAGTAGTAGTAGTAGTAGTAGTAGTAGTAGTAGTAGTAGTAGTAGTAGTAGTAGTAGTAGTAGTAGTAGAAGTAGCAGTAGTAGCAGCAGTAGTACTTGTAGTGCTAGTAGCAGAAGCAGAATCAGTAGTAGTAGCAGTAACAGCAGCAGTAGCGATAGCACTACCAGTGACAACAACTACACCAACGTGAACATAATCATCAGTATCAGTAGCAGCAGTGACAATAACGACAACAACACTACCACCACCACCAACAAGAACATCATTAAAACCAAGAGTAACAGAAGACAATAACGGCAAAAAAAAAACAAGACGGCAAGAAAAGAGTATAAAAAATCGGAGACTGAAGAAAAGCCAGCCAAGAGAAGAAGGAATAATGAAGCGAAATGAAGATGGTATTCCGTTTCTGTGATATTTGTTGAGATGTAAATCACTGAAGCCTCGCCTTGTCCACATCCTACTCATCAGCATCCTCGTCCTTCTTTTTATCCTCCTCGTCTTGCTAATTATCTTCATTCATCCATTATCCTCCTCCTTGGCTTTATCATCGCTATTGTGGCCCCTCCTCCCCGCCCTCCTCCTCCTCCTCCTCCTCCTCCTCCTATTGTGTAGAGAGAGCTTGTGCACAATCAAACCAGCAACCATGAATTCTATGCAGTTTTATTTGTTTAGAATTAAGCTATAATAATAATAATTATGGTAATGATAGTGATAATGATAATAATAATAATAATAATAATAATAATAATAATAATAATAATAATAATAATAACACTAATAATAATAATAATGATGATAGTAATGATAGTAGTAGTAGTAATAGTAGTAGTATAATAGTAGTTGTTGTTATAGCAGCCATTAGAGCATCAGCAAAAACAACAAATAGTAATTATAATAGCAACGATAACGATAACAACAACAACAACAACAACAACAACAACAACAATAATAATGCTGCTCCCTGACACAGTTGGATGGGTGATAAAGTTAACGTATCATATTAATGGACTCTCTCTCTTTCTCTCTCTCTCTCTCTCTCTCTCTCTCTCTCTCTCTCTCTCTCTCTGGATCAGCGAGAGAGAGAGAGAGAGAGAGAGAGAGAGAGAGAGAGAGAGAGAGAGAGAGAGAGAGAGTAGGGAAAAGATTAGTGCTACGAGCGTAATGTATTTTTTCTCTTTTTAATTCTCTTGGCTACCTTGTTGTAGTCATTTTTACGTGAGAATGAAACCGGAGAAGGTGGTGAGAAAAATAAAGGAATACTAAGTGACAAGCAGTGAATAATAACGATAAAATAGGAAAATGAGACCACAATTTAATTCGTAGACAATGTACTTTCAATATTGATGCGGGGCCAAGTTTACCATCAAGAGAAGCAGCCAGGAGGAAATTAGCTGACCCAGACAGGCAACTACTTCCCTAATTATATAAAGTTAGGGATCTCCTGAATGCTGCTGCTGCTGTTGCTGTTGTTGCTGTTGTTGCTGCTCCAAGTGCCGGTAAAATTGTGTCCCCAATACTGAAGGGGTTAAAATAGTGAAGACTGTGGCCATTAATCTTCTGCCCTCCATAGATCCTTACTAATGTCAATAAAATGGTCTAATGGCACACAAATCTCAAGGTAAAAATGTGTCCCAGTACTGAAGGGGTCAAAATAGTGAAGACAGTGGCCATTAACCTTATGCCCTCCATAGACCCTTGCTAATGTCAATAAAATGGTCTAATGGCACACAAATCTCAAGGTAAAAATGTGTCCCAGTATTGAAGGGGTTAAATAGTGCAGACTGTGGCCATTAATCTTCTGCCCTCCATAGACCCTTGCTATTGTCAATAAAATGGTCTAATGGCACACAAATCTCAAGGTAAAATGTGTTACAGTACTACAGGGGTTAAAATAGTGAAGACTGTGGCCACTAATCTTCTGCCCTCCATAGACCCTTGCTAATGTCAATAGAATGGTCTAATGACACACAAAGCTCAGGGTAAAAATGTGTCCCAGTACTGAAGGGTTAAAAGAGTGAAGACTGTGGCCACCGCCTATACAAATAACGTTAATATTTCTCCTCTGATGCTGAATTCCTCTACCAAGGATGCTTCTCTGTCTCTTCAATGTATGTTACTAATGTGCGTTATATATGGTGCATCATGGTACACATATCCAGCTGACTGAGTGAAATATATGTGAGGGATGGGAAAAAATATATTCCTAAAGGATAGTAAGTCAAAGCAGCCCAGTTTCCTCTCCAGTACACACACGTTCGTTCCCGTTCGCTTCAGTCTGATCCCCTTAGCTGGAGTAGAGTTGATGCGGTGAGGCGACTGCAGCAAACCCGACCCATCATTAGAGGCAGCGGCGTCTCGGTCTCCTCGGCGCTCACTGACTTACACAACTCAGACGGAAAGTGGAGGAATAAACTTTTGCCTACAACTGCTTCAAATATTGGAGGGTTTTGTTAGTTGTTTGTCTCATACTTAAATGTTACATAAAACTTTTATTAACGAATACGATACTTTCCTCCTTTTAACCCCTTCAGAACCATGACGCCTTTCCATTTTCATACTGCTTACTATTTGTTGATTTTATTCAGCTTGATAAACTTATGTGGGGGTTTAAGATAGTGAAGACTGTGGCGATTAATCTTCTGATCACCATAGACCCTTCCAGGTGTAAAAAAAAATTGTCTAATCGTACACAAATCTCAAGATAGAAATGTGTCCCAGCACTATCTGAAACATTTGTAATACCATATAGTACTGAATATCAGCAACAAGACTTACTGAGTTAATCCTTCGGGGTGCAGTTTCTAGTCTGCTGGCATGACCAAGGCTATTCTCATGGAACCAGAGGATTAAGGAGACTGGCAGGAGTACACACCATTCACCCACAAGAGGAGCATACCCATGGAGTATATTTGAGCTGGAATATAAGTCGGCTCGCCCTTCCAGTTACTAATAGACTCATCACCGGCGCTTCAGGGAGATAACTCGTGGGTGCTGAGTCGCCACAAATAAAACCTCAGGTATTCCAAAGTTCCTGAAGAAGCTGAGGTCTGTCGGATCCTTCGTTCCGTCTGCATCACTTGCCTGACAGTCATCCTTCTCTATCCTTGGCTCTTGCTGCTTCCTGGTGAGGGTCAGTCGCAGAGAGATCAGGATTGGCGCCCTCCCCACGTCTCTCTTCCCGCTGAGGACGTGACCAGCGGACGGGCAGCTTCATAAACTTACACTCGCACGGCGCCTCGCTGGACTCAGACTCATGGAGGTTCCTGATTGCCTCGTACATCGCCCGCTGCCAGCCAGACAGGCTCCGGCTTCCTTACCAACTGGCACAAACGGGAGAGTCAGTGATTCTTCTCACCGCTGAACATAGAGACTCATGCCTGATACTCGATACCTGATGCCTGATATTTGATACTCGACCTCCTGCGTGTTGCTGCGTCATGGAACAAAAGTGTGTATGGTGCTGTTCTCTCATCATGTGTACTGTTGTTGCTGCTTCCTTCTCTCTCTCTCTCTCTCTCTCTCTCTCTCTCTCTCTCTCTCTCTCTCTCTCTCTCTCTGTTCGTCCTTATAGACTGTTCTTCAGCATTCTCCTTTTCCCCGTATCGTTCCGTCACTCTTCTATTCACTCCCCTCCTGCCTCCCTTCGCCTCCCTTTCTCTTGTCCGAAGCACTAATTGGTACACAGCCGCCTGCGCTTTTTATATTATTTTTCTCCGGCCCAGTACACTAATTTGAGTCCTGTGTGCGTGTGCGTGCGTGCGTGTGTGTGTGTGTGTGTGTGTGTGTGTGTGTGTGTGTGTGTGTGTGTGTGTGTGTGTGTGTGTGTGTGTGTGTGTGTGTGTGTGTGTGTACAATAAAACCAGTGCCGTCTAGCGAATTTTTTTCTCCATTGGACCAA